>NW_024885022.1:2577967-2627383 GCF_019232065.1 Centrocercus urophasianus
GTTGTGTACTTCGAATCTTTTCAAAGAGCTTCTCAAAGCACTCAACGTAACTCAGATAATGAATCTTTACAACACCTCCAACAGATTCATCTGCCAGATACGGAACATATGCATGGCAGAGAACAGAAATAAGATTCCTCCCCACGCCTCACACAGAACAAGGTACCACAGAGTCTGGATCAAGGTTTCATAGCTGGATGCTTAATCTAGTCCAGCCTGAATTTTTGACCTTAAGTGACTAAGTCAAAACCACCCTGGAAACAAGGGCTTGTTTAGTTGCTCTCTGTTCCTCTGAGCACACAGGGACTTGCTACATCTTCTGGCCTTCAGGTGTGTAAACAACAGCCCGTGACCAGTATCCACCAAAGGGAGGCTTTTGGTCCACAGAGATACAATATATGCACAAATAATTATATGCATTCTTATCTCTCAGGTACCCCAAACAATTTCTGCTCTTCATTTAAACTAAAGGACGAAGTCCATCTGCCTGCAGCATTACAAATTAGTCTTTTAGAAACAAAAATGGAAAAAGGACTAAAACTATTTGCCAGGAAACACATTCCCGCTTCATTTTTTAAAGAGGAATCCACCCTTGCTTGCTTAGCAGTAGCTCACCAAACAGAACAAAACAGTGTTTAACAGTCATATTTCAGGCCGTATGCCCTACTGAACTCTTTCTTATATTGGTATATATCTTGCAGGACAGCCTTCTGAAACTGCAGTTACATCCATGTCCAGCATTCATGCTGTGACTGACTGACCCGGAATACCGTGTCTCAGTGGGGTTCGTCTGTATCAGGCTGGTCTCTGACCCACACAGAGAGCATCTCCACTTGTTTGTTTCACTCTGTTGTTCACTGAAAGGATAGTTTTTGTTGATTCTCTCACAGTCACATCGCTTTTAGGAAATGCGGGTAACATTTGCTTAGGAAAAAAAAAAAAAAGTAATTTATTTTTTTTCCTAATTTCACCAGGTAGGAAAACAGTGGATGTCAGAGTAAATACTTTCCTATGCCTGAAATGTGATTATAGTCTCCTTACAAAGGGAATAACAGTTGCACTTCCCTGTATGCCTACCCAAAATGAACCAGTTTCTACCGGGTAAGAACTGCTTGGTAGAGGAAAGAAACTTTTTTTTTTTGAGCTATCATGTACATTTTTAATAATACTGTAACTGCTCATTTTTGCTTTAACACAGCTTTTTTAGGTACCCACTTTTGCCAGTTTGCCCTTCCACAAACTTTACAATGAAGGCTGAAGAATTGAGTCCCTGTGCCTGCTCCTAGAATATTATGCCATGGATACTTTCCCCAGCTGCTGGACGCTGCCCGGTGTGATTGAAATCAAGACAGATCAAGGCTGCCTGTATCCACCCCTTTGAGACTATCTATTCTTCATCTGCACTAAGGAAATCAGATACTAAATGGTATAGATCTCCAGAGAAATTCTGTCTCCTAAGATATCCAAACACCAAAAGGACACACACACCTTCAAAGGTCAATGCCTGCAACTTAGTGTAAGGGACCAAACACTGTGCGTACTAAAACACACAAATCTGGTTGCTGTTAAAGAGGAGTGACTCCATCCAGCACATCCAGGTGAGCATTTCTCATCAAAGGGGGACCCACACAAGCACTGCATCTGACGATCTGGCTCTTCTTTTATGTCAAAAAATGCCCTCCAGAAATCACGCCAGGGATCCAGCACACTAAAATTGATGTTAGAGCGAGCACCATAAGATGTGTTTCCCAGAGCATTAAGAATTTCTTCCAACTACATTCTGGAGCAATACTTTCAAACTCATTGTTCTACATAAGAGGATTGAATCCTCTTAATATAACTTAACTTATATCTCTGAACTTTTGCATGGATGTATGATACTACATGTACATATATCTGATACACAGATACATGTGTAGCATGCCAAAAAATTTATACAATTATATTCTGTAAGTGACTAAAAAGCTTTGGAAGGGAACTCTTCTAAATCACGAGCTAAAAATCGCATTTGTATTCAAAGGCATGTTACATTTGTGCTAATACAACTAGACAATGTGAATTTTCAAATTAAATTATGGAGCAATCCTGCGGCGAGGTCTGAAACTTACTTCTTCTCCTAATCTCATAAAATCTCACCAGATTTCTCAAAGAAACCCTATTTACAACTTTGTTCACCATAGTTCACTACAGAGTAGACCTTTGTAAGTTGGATTTTAGAAGCACAAAAAAACATGTTGATGTTTCCAAAATGAATCTGTTCTAACTTGCTTTATCTGCCCTATGGAAAAAAGCAGCTCTCAGCATTTTGCTTTCCCACTGGACAACAGCAAGGAAAGGAAAGAATGGCAGTAAGAGTCACCTTTAACTACAGAATGACTAATAAAATTTGTTTCATTGAGCTTTAGGTTTTCCATTTTCCTATCTCACAGAATAGGGAACTAAAATGCATTCAGGAGACTTGGAAGAGTCATGGGTAATCCACGTGAGGAGCCATAAAGGGCCACTGACGTTAGAGAGGTTGAGTTCAAGTTTTCTGTGCAGTGCTACCATCACCTTGTAGCACCACAATCACTTTTGTCAGCTGTTAAAGATCAAACTTAAAATGAAGAATCTGGGAAGAAGACTTAAAGAATCCCATTGGTTTCTTGCAGTTCTGCACTTCTATGGTCACCCCTACTGATCAAACTAAATCTGTAGCCAGTGTAAGGTTCAGCTAACTAACCATTAACCCACTAACCTAGTAAACATAACAAGAAAATGTGTTAATTACTGAAGCTTGTATGTATTCCTATAATAGTACACTTAAGCCACTTCTGAGTGGATGTTCTCAACCTATTTTTCAGTTGCTGCATGATTTTTCAGAACCACACGATCTGGTTTAGATACACCAGAAATGTAGAAAGTTAAGAATTACCATAACAGGTAGATCCTCAGGAAAATACCTTTAAGACTCCCTGGGGAGCACAAACTCTCAAGAACCTTTGTAGAGCAGGTCACAACATACATTAGTCTTATTTAACTTCATCAGACTTCTGTATGAATTCTATTCATAAATCTGATTAATCACTCATGAACATCTAAGGTCCTCATCAAGACTGCTGTCATCCATAGAAGTTGCTTTACTCATATATATTTGGGCAATAATTCTTAGGATTTTCACCAACAGTAACATCCTTATTTTAATTAAAATAGAACATACAGAAAGCTTCATACTGAACAAACTCCCTAGCCATGTTTCTGATAGGCATACGTGATGCTAAATGACTCTCGTGATATACAGACATTTGAGTGTGAAAGTAATCATCTTTACCTTGTTAAAAGTAGCTTCAAGATACAGAAAGTCACCTGTAGCCGCTTTGTTCCCCCCACTCCTTAACATTCATTCTTCCCCTAAGCTACAGATCCAGTTCTTACAAACTAAAAAGCATGATTATTTGAAATAGGAATGGGTTAGTAGTGAGTTTTTTGTAACATATCATAACTCTCCATGGCTATCTAGCATACCACCACTGGGTTAGAGTGCAGCACAACTTAAAATCATATAGGGCATCAAAGCAGGTAGCACATGAAAGAATAAGCATTTCATTCAAACACTAAAATGAACATAAGCGGCACTGGAAATGGCTTCTCTGTTAAGCTTTCTCTTTCCACCCCTTCCTACCTAGAGTAATAGCATTAAAAAAAATAAATCAGAAAGCAAGGCTGTTTACAAACTAAACTGAAATGGCTCAGGTTTATTTTATCGACCAAGCAAAGAAGGCAGATGGAACAAAAGGGGAATTTCTAGAAGTGGAAAAAGGTAAGCGATGCTGTTGCTGGCCATGCAGATCATGAAAGGAGCATCTTAACAAGGCAGGGAACATATAACTAGAACAGCCTCTGCAGAGCAAAGCAGCATCACAACACGCCTCCAGATTACTTCATGCACAAGGTTGACAAGTCTTTTAAATATTAAGGGCTGTGTTCTACTCTAATTCCACACATGGGACTCCCATTAATGTCAGTGGGTGTTTCACACAAAGCACAAGAAGAGAAAACAGCCCTTGGCATCTTTTAGTATTAAAGAAAAAAAGATTTCAATAAGTTTACTTAATCCATCAAACTGGCAGACTCGAGCATTAGCTCCTGTGATAGCGCTGTCAATGCTTGGTCAAGCCTAAAAAACCTTCAAGCTTAAGCAAGCCCCGACACAGCACAGAAGCAAAAGCTCAAGATGGCCAACTGCAAGAAGTAAATTAACTTTTAAAAGCAAAGAGAATAGAGGATTAAAGGATAAAGAAAATTATTTTCCTCTTTTATATCAACTTTTTCCAGAAAAATACAGGTTTCCGTAAAAGAAACCTTGAGCCTAGTACTCTGGGTAGAAAAAGAGAAATGGAGACAAGTCTGGGGGCTAAGCAGCAGTAGGAAGTTGGATGTATCTTCTAATTCCACTAAAGCAGTGTTTACATTGACTTTACTGCATTAGAGACATAAAAATTCTTTGACCATACAGTAGCTGGTCTCTTTGGTAGCCTGAAGTAATTGAAGATCTCAGTGTGTATCTCAGTGCATGGGAAAGTGGATTTGTGTCCAAGAGTGTATTTTGCTGTTGGATGCTTACTGCTAGATACCTACTCAGAGCTTTATCAAACATCTCCAAGTGGGGACAAGAAGTGGACTCTGCTAGCACCTTATGGCTCCCCCCATCCCACATTCCCAACAGGAGCAATCT
This sequence comes from Centrocercus urophasianus, assembly GCF_019232065.1. Lineage (NCBI taxonomy): Eukaryota > Metazoa > Chordata > Aves > Galliformes > Phasianidae > Centrocercus > Centrocercus urophasianus. The sequence continues at coordinate 2,582,682 of NW_024885022.1, forward strand.
CTTTATTGCTAGTCACTACTGGCTTTCCATTTTAGTTTTTGATTACAAATCACACAAGAACAGCACACATTTTAGCCCAGCCTTTTGTTGGCTTGGTGTCTATCACTGCAGGTAGAATGTTTATTTGCTCCAGGATACTAAAACTCACAATATCTGCAAGTGACCTAGATAATATGAAAGATGATATAGGATTCACAGCATTAGTAGTCTGACCTTGGTACATAAAAGATTTGAGGCAATTTAAACTGTATTACCATCATGCAAAGAAAGCAATTTCAAGAGAGCAACAGAGTAGAGGTACAAGTAGTTGTTGGATAGCATTATGCAGGCTGTCTCTCTTCCCCTGGACACTTTGACATTATTCATATCAGTAAAAGCATCGGCACACCAAAAGCATTTGAAGAAAAAGTTTAAAAATATTACAGAATGATAAGCCAAGTCTGTTCTCTCATTATTTCTTTCTTCTAATTCAATATAGAGCCAACTTAATTGCACCCAGTACTTTAGCACATATGCAGTAATAAAGCGTGGCAGTCATCACGCTCTACTCCCTCCTCATTCAGTTGCTTTTGGGGTTACTTACCACTATCTTCTTTCTTGTGTGCTTACATCAATCCCTCCTTGGACTGCTATTGAGGAAAAGCAATTGTCCAGAAGTGGAAGTTACATGTAGTTCTGAATGGGGCAGCTTCCCTGTGTTCATTATAATCAATGGAGTTTCTTTCATTGACTTCTGTAAAAGATGGATCAAAGCAAGACCCTTTCTTTAAGGTCCTTGTGAACACATTTCACCTGAAAATGCCTAGCCTCTTCCTTCCAGGAAATGTGCAGACAATTCAGGCAGAACCCTGTTTTCAGTTTCACAGCAAACTCAGATTAAATGAATTGCTTTCTGGGGCTCTCCAGTGTCGATTCCAATTATGGCAAATGCTGCGTAAACCCTAGGCTTAAAAAATACATCAAGGAAAGTAGGGTGAAGACCAGCACGCATGTGTGAAGCACCACAGTTTTGGTCACCTTCGACTACTTCAGTAATCAGAAAAAAAAAAAAAAACACCAAACAAACCACTAAAAACAAGCATATGTTAATTCATGTCCAGTGATCTCAAAGGAAGAACTGAGTGCATGAGCAATGACCTTTACTTCAACAGTTCTCATGTTCCAAGCAAGTTTCTGTACTACGTGCACCACTGCAACTTAAAAACACAAATTTCCAGTTCTAGAAGATAAATCATTTGGACCCCTAAAAACATTGTTCTAAAACAATCCTCCTCCCTTCCCTCACATAAGTTCTACTGAATCTAAAAAGACAGTTCCCATGAGGAGAGCCAATCCTTGGAAAGGTTTGCATTGTTGCTCTACAGCCATACAAGATCATGGTAGAAAAGTTTGATCTAGATAAATTCCTGTTGGGCATGAAATTCTTACAACAATCTTACAGTTTTTCCTTTCTCTAAACTCTACCCAGCACACCAGGGGAAAAAAGAATCAAGTACCTAAGTAAACCATCAGCTCAAGTATATAAATTAAGTATATATATTCTGTATAAACAGGACTCTTAACAGTACATTTAAATTATAACCTGCACTTTTACAGCATCCCCATGGAGTTCATTTTTAAATGAATGAATGAAATAATGCCAGTGAGGCTACAAAATTTCTCACCCACACCCCCTACACCAGCTTATCTACTTCTAATGCGCAAGACTGACATAGACGCAAACTGCAGCTGCTTAAATGACAACTATTGTTCACTGCATGATATTTGGTGAAATAAATGCTGGAGCATGAAATCCATTAGTGCCATGTATCCAGTACATTGCATTTGCAAAGACTTAGTTGAGGGAGGAGGAAAATTCCTCCCCCCAGATAAATACAGGTTTTAAAGTTATTATTATTATTATTCTCTTTCAACAAAATATCTATTTTTTGGAACATTTCTATCTGGTGGTATCCTGAAACTCAATGAAATACCTCAAGGCAAGTATTTGTTCTCTATTTCCTGTTGGAACAGTGCAAGAATGTTCTTTGAGTTATTTGAAGCAAGCAGCAAAGATGGCTACAACACATAGGTGACTGCACTGCCTTGGGGGAAAGAATGTCCAATATATTTAATATACCTTTATATGCTGTATAATTAAAGAAGCACCTCAAAGAGATCAACAGGCACTGATGAGCACTTATTTTTGGAAGGAGGACATGGAACAACAGTGGAGAATCAGAGATGAGGTCCTACTGAACTGCTCCCAAGGACAACCCCAAACAGCCAACCACACAGTACACATGCTGTTTCTCAGTAAGAGAAACAATAGCAAGTTCTTTTTGTGGTCTTTCTCAAGCAGTTCAGAAAGTAATTGTGCTGAATAAACACTGATTTGGATGAGGATAGTTTCCTCGTGCAATGTTTCATTTGCTCCATGATCCAAAACCGTGAGAGAATCAGGCCAGTTATACTGAATATAAAGATATTTCAAAGAAGAATAATGTGATTTAAATAAAATATTGTTAGTGTATTTATGAATGATCTAGTCTGCCTCTGAATGAAAATTCAAATGCAAGTAACGCTAGCAGTTTAAGTAAAGCCATTCACACTGTAGAAGCATGATTACCTCTTCCTTCTTTCGTGAAATAAACTACTACTCCTCTCAAGTCAATTTGCAAGAGTCTCAGTTTATTTAAAACAAACAAGCAAAAACCTCCACCTCCTGTAGGAAAAAAAAAAACTTCATTCAAAACAAATCTATCTAAACAAAAGGCCCAGTTTCCCTACTGCTATGTGTTAGGGTGGAAAAAAAACAGTTGTCTGCTAGATTAGTGAAAAATAACAACTTCAGAGATCTAGACATGCTGAAATGTTTCAGTTGAAATCAAACTCTGAGAAATTTTTTAAATGTTTTCAACACATCAGCATGAAGCATCGACCTAGTTGGAGTCACTTAGATCTAAAGCAAATGCACCAATTGTTTTCACAGCATGCTTTTCTTCTTCAAGCTGCAACAGGCAGACTGGCAACCGCTGTTCGGAAAGGTTTTCAGCCCCCTGCCTTGGTCTGCTGTAGCCTATGACACGATCAATACCAGGGTTAGAAGGCAGAGGAAGCCAAAGAAAGATTATGAAGATGAGGTGAGCGACAGAATTACCTTACAGGATCCGTTCTCTCTTCCTGCCTCACCCTGAGCCTTTTCTGCTGCAGACAAAGATGGGGAACCATTCTGACTCCTGTGCTTTGAGAAGGGGTAGATATGATCAGAAGGCTGTGTGGTGTGAGCACAGACAGCACTCCACAGTTTGGAATATTCTTCTCAAAACAGATGCAACGTGAAAGGAGATCCTGCCTGCAAATATCTTCTACTTTGGCAAGGTGGGATGGAGACAGTGCTAAAGAAAGCTTTTCTTTCATTAATCAGCATAATGAACATGCACATTAAGAGGCTCACTGTGAAATAAGACTTTAGCATTCTATTTTAATAACTTCTTGTCAACGTGGCCTATCCAGTACAGACCAGCATCTCTCAAGCAACGTCCCTCCCTTTGCACAATGCAAACACAATTCAGACACCAGTCCTGATTAATAAGCCAATGCATAGGCCAATTATTCTGCTCTGTTGTATAGCTCTTTTCAGTTCTTCAGGTACCAGATTATGACAGAATTGTTACTGTGACCCTAACAGCCCTTGTGAGAGACTTCATCATGAAAAATGGAAGCCCCTTACTGTAGACACTATGCCATTCTCCTGCTTTATCCCATGACCAATTTGTGGAGACAGGTGACTCAGCTTGAACTTACTGTAGTATTGAGAAGGGTAAAAGGAACCTATTCTTCAAGGGAAAGGAGAAGGAGAGAAGGTCCTGTTTAGGCCACTGCTTCTTTTCAGTGGAGCATTCAGAAGAATTCCCAAGAGAAAAACATATTTGGATATTAATAATGTGCAGCAGCCAGAATATTGCTGGGATTCAGTCAACCCACATTTATACTTTAGAATGAAAAAGACAGGAAATGGAATAGAGAACAGAGAAAGAAAACAAGCTTTTTTTTCCCCCTTTTAGTGACATGAATTTAGTTATTTTAGTTATTTAGTTACTGTGGTTATTTAAGTGCCCTACAGCACAATCACATGATTTACTGCAGATTATGTAGACTCGAGCTCAGTATGTTACCCCAACCACAACAGGCCTCCTTAAACCTACTGCATACTCTCATGTACACATCAGTCCCTATTGATAACAGAATTAACCCCACTGCAGCACCATCGTGCTGTGCTCAGAGCAACACTTCATGCCCAAACAGCTAGAAAACAGCTCAGACCCAGAGGAAGATGCAAGCCAGCAGACAATGAGGGACAAGTCCTCCAACCTGCATCATGTTCAAGATTGGCTCTTAAAACTATGACATAACATATTGGTAAGAAACTTGAACTGACCATATTGGCTAGCTGAAGCTCTGATATCTCTAAGAACCAAAACACAGTGGTTATACTTTTTAAACTACCTAGAAAACACGTAACCAGATTGTCATTTGACAATTAACGTGTGCACATTTGCTTACTACTATGCTGCTAAGTACCAGACTCAGAACATAATTCTGCACTTAAAATGTATGGAATTTGTCTCATGTAAAGCCTTAAAGTATGGGCATGACTGGGGTCTCTCATCCTCTCAAAATAATGCATACAGGTAGCAACTTGACTGGGAGACCCTGCTGGCAAGAACTGAATTTCAGCTTCAAAAAATCAAGGTCGTGGGGTTTCAGTCACAATCGAGCTGTTTTCTACCAAAAAAAAGTCAGAAACAACGTGGCAAAACGGGAGATTTAAGCCCCTCACTTCTTGACAGTCGTTGAGAACTCCCACTACATACTGCTGAGAGACAGCAGACACCAATGCCAGGTGGCACCAGTGTGACAGGAGTGAAGGCAGGAGAAAGATGGCAAAGCACCTTGCTGCACGTGGCAGAAACACAACCTGCTCCTTTAGGACCCAGTTTGGAGACATGCTCCCACTTACAGGGGTACAGCTCCATACGCTGATGCTATGACATTTCTGGAGGATCTCCTAAGGTCTTTCATCCCCTATTCTTCTAGCACAGCATTAGCAGCAAATTAGCTCCTTCTGAAATCCACAGCTTTGAGAAGGACAGTGAAAGCAGATCAAAGAGGCTGCCTTCAAGTGATCATAGCTACCTATTATTATTAGATTAATATATTAGAACTTCAACATCATCTTTTCTCTGATAAATGTTTGCCCGGACAGTTTATGAAAACAGCTTTTTACTGTGGATAAGTTCTGCAAACTGTTACACATTAAATATTTTAAGGCTGTCTGTTTTTATCTTATTTCTTATATTTGGTATTTCTTATTACTTCATCATTACACAATACAGCAAGCCCAGCATCAGAAAAGCAACACCTTCAATTTCATACAACTTTGCCTAAAGAAAGAACAGGCAAACTCTTTAGAGCAGCCTGATAAAACTGATAAAAAATAACCAAGCCCAGTCCAGATACCAGCATGCATATATAGCAAGGAACTTCTTGATGTGAAGAACCACGCAACCAGAGCTTCTAAAATAGTCATTTGCATTCCATGGAAGTCCTGTTAGCAGCTCTACAAAGGAACAAGACATTTGTATACAGGGTACTTGGCAAGCCCTGAAAGTCCTGGTGGAGATTCAGATGACTTAGTCAAATAAACCAGAGGCCACCGTTCACTAATAACTTATTTACATTATCCAGCACTACAATCACAATGAAGTGATTACACATTACTCTGAAGTAACTCGAGGGGGAAAAAAAAGAAAAAAATAAAGAGCTCTGTAAAGCAGTGGGAGTTTTTCACAAGATGCCTTCCTCTTCTCCATTATTCAACTCATATAAGAATTGCAGGATAGTGCACACTTGATCTTTAAATACTAATAATACTAAATTCATAGCATTTCTGAAGGGAAAACTATATTCTCACATAGCAGAACTTTCAAACCCAATGAAAAGTTTTAAAAACAAGAAAATTATCTCCAGTGATAATACTTTTTCTCCATTTTAAGATAAAACTGTGCTATGAAACACCCATTCCCCTTAGAAAGAGAAGAATTAGAGTACTTCAAACCCTCCTCTTCAGAACACTGCTGCACAATCAACAAATATGCAGGTGCTATAATTAAGAAATACACAAAAGAGTTTGGCTAAGCAGCTTATTACACCAAAAAGAACAGATAGAGGGCTTACCCTTGTCCTGGGCTCACTAGAAAATCACTAGAAGATCACTAGAAGACCAAAAGCCCTAGAAAAAACTCCAAAAGGAGGGATCTCCAGAAAGAGACCCTTCCCCACTTGGGGTCAGCACTTAATAGGTCTAGGAGAGATGCAGCCAGGCTCCACCCTTTCCATCACCCAGCTGAATTGCCTTCACCTGTGCTCCCAGGTGACTCAGTGCTCACCTCAGGTGGTCAATCAGAGGTTCAGGCCGTGATTCAGCAGTTCTCATACAACTGCTTACGACAATTTTTATTAAGTCAAAATATGACAATCTTTGGAAATCCATTTGCAAGAATTAACCTGCCATCCAGAATTTCAAAAGCGGTTTTTTATACAAGTATTCTGTCTACAACTGCTATCATTCCTCCTAACTTAGGTTACGAAGACTTCCCAGTGTAGCTTACTGACCTTGCTTTTCTTCATAGTCTACAGATAGAAGAGAGGTTTTAGAGTGATTCAGACTTTGATGTATAATTTGTAAGATGCCTAAGTTAGAACAGATGAATGCCATTCAATAAATTACGCCTCAGAAGATATACAGATACATATTAAGAAGAGTCTATCCATAATTATAGGCTGGAGGAAGAAACTTACTGACTGAAAATTACAAGATTCATAAAACATATAAGTACATCTGGTAAGCTAAAAACTCTTTTAAAGTTACCCTATATTACATAGATGGAAGTGTGCCAGGCTATTCTTCCATTAAAATATGTAATAGTAGAAGTACAATATCCTTCCAGTTATCAGAATATGCTGCAGTTTTATACTGATCTCCAAATGAAAAAAAAAATAGAAAAAAGAAAGTATTAAGTCTCTCATTAAGGGGATGCTTGCAATGATTTTTAAGCCTTTCATGTAACATTAATTCTACGCTAATCCCTAAAATTGGGATAATTTTTATTTGTGTAGCAACAATCTTTTTATGTGATGAAAATTACAAACTTCTGAGGGGAAAGAAAAGAATGCTGACGTGAAGCCAGGTCTGGAGCACAGGTCTTACAAGGAGTGACTGAGGAAAGTGGGATTATTTAGTCTGGAGGAGGCTCAGGAGAGACCTTATCAATCTCTACAACCACCTGAAAGGAGGTTGTGGCCAGGTGGGGGTTGGCCTCTTCTCCCAGGTAGCTAGTGAGAGGATTAGAGGTGATAGACTAAAGTTGTGCTGTGGGAAGTCTAGGATGGAGATCAGGAAAAAATTTAATGTTAGAAAGAGTGGTTAGGCATTGAAACATGCTGCTCAGGGAAGTGGTGGACTCACTGTCCCTGGAGGTGTTCAAGAAACATTTAGATGTTGTACTGAGGGACATGGTTCAGTGAGAAATACTGGTGATAGGAGGACAGTTAGACTGGATTATCTTAGAGGTCTTTTCCAACCTTGGTGAGTCTATGAAACCACTGCTGGAGATTTTCAAGAATCATGGAATCATAGAATCACAGAATGGCTTGGATTGAAAAGGACCGCAGAGATCATCTGGTTCCAACCCCCTGCTGTGTGCAGGTCACCAACCAGCAGCCCAGGCTGCCCAGAGCCACATCCAGCCTGGCCTTGAATGCCTGCAGGGATGGGGCATCCACAGCCTCCTTGGGCAACCTGTTCCAGTGCCTCACCACCCTCTGGTGAAAAACTTCCTCCTAATATCCAACCTAAACCTCCTCTGTCTCAGTTTAAAACCATTCTTCCTTGTCCTATCACAACCCACCCTCACAAACAGCCGTTCCCCCTCCTGTTTATTCACTCCCTTCACAGAATGGCCAGGGCTGGAAGGGACCTCAAGGATTATGAATCTCCAACCCCCTGCCACATGCAGGGCCACCAACCTCCACATTTAATACTAGGTCAGGCTGCCCAGAGCCCCATCCAATGTGGCCTTGAACACCTCCAGGGACAGGGCATCCACAATCTCTCTGGGCAGCCTGTTCCAGCACCTCACCACTATCTCTGTAAAGTGAAAGAAATGAAATGAAGCATCACAATAAATGGTGACGGGTTGACAGTTGGATTCAACCATGTCCAACCAGTGGGCTGCATAGGGCCTGGAACAGCTAGCAATTAGCTCTGCCCCACACCATAATGGTAGTGGCTCTGCTCCGCTGAGTGGCCCGACCCACCTCTGGCCATGCACCCATTACTCAGCAGTAATGAAAAGATCAGCCCAAAAACATTTGCTCTTTTACTCAGTGCAGCACAGGCAAACCAAAAGGTTGGACACCCATGAACTTTATGATCTTAGAGGTGTTATTTTCCAACATTAAAGATTCTACAACAACAAACAGGTAAATAGATACAAATCTTAGGTGTTCTGTAGAAACAAATGTATCACTTACATTTATTCCCACGGAATTTTCTGTATATGCTAATCAAATAACATTTGTACAATTCAACATTTCTCACAAATGTATGCTCGAGCTGATAAGGGTGAATGTGTACTCACAGAGAATGGAAAGGGAAGACTGCTGTGTGCAGTCTGCTGTGGAGATTCCCGTGCTGACCTTTCTCACCTGTTGAGAAGTTAGGCCATATTCCAGCAAAGCCCTGCAGCATAACCTAAACTTTAAAGGTATGAAGAACATCACTTGCATGGAGGAAGCAATGCTGCTTGTTGTTAAAGATCTTACACTATTTCTAGAAAGGTAAAAACAGGAAAGGTTTTAAAGTGGGAGGATGCAAGTAAACAGAATAGTCCCTTGTTAGCAAGATAATTTCTCAACTGAAGAGGCAGAACCCTGCTAAAATAGTCATTAATCCTTTACCTTGGGACACATCCAAAGACCATTGAATCTTGCCACAATCTTCAATAGATTTTTGGATTAGTCTCTAATTAGTATTTACACTTGGTCTGCCTGTGCTCATGGTAAAGGTCTGTTTAGCAATACCCACAACAGCATGTTTAGCAACAGTGTCAGAACTCATCCATGTACACAGAATGCACAGAATGTAAAAGGTTCTGTATTAAGAAATCAGTGCAAATAAATTTGCATCCTATTTTATAATCTAGCTCTTTTCTCATTTGGTACAGAGTGAAGTGGGCTATTTTATCAGGTTTTGCCTGGAACAAGCAAACATGTGAAGTGAGCCTGGTATACCTGAGCTCCATCCACTGATGCTGTTCTGTACCCCAACTATATAGCTGCCAAATGGGAAAAGCATCTGAAGGAGAACAGTCTCTGAGACTGGAAGGAGCATGCAGTAAAAACACAAAAGAAGCACAGGTGCTTCAGAGCCCAAACACTACCTTGTGTTACTAAGCACAAAAATTAACATATGTGAGCTATTACTCAAAAGAGAAACATGGTGAAAGAACAGCCTGCATCCGTGCAGCTGCAGAGCTACTTTTTTTTTTTCCTTTTCCATTCTGTCCTCTAGCAGTGAATATCCTGGCCAAACTCTAAACTGGAATTGGTTTACTTTTTCCTTGAGCCTCTACTTGCAGTGCACTACTTACACACATACACACACATCTGTGTAAAATCACTAGGCTCAACAAGTATTTTCCATTTCATCTTACAGGTAAATGAAGGGCTTAGAAGCCAGAGAACACTGCATTTCTGAAACTCTTTTAAATATACAAGTATACTAAAGAGACATTCTTTAAGACAAATGCAGACACGCTGACATAACATTATTCAAGAATAAAACCCTTTCATGTAGAATCCCTGTATAAGCAGAGAACAAAAGAAGCAGTCATATTCAATGCTAGTTGTAGTAAGTCCAACATACTTTCTGTTGGGAAGGCTTGTTACCAATATTTTAAAGCAAAATGATTGACATGGCAGATCCTGGATTCTCAAGATCATTCAGTTTTTACCTTGACTATGATTCTGTTCAGGCTAGTATGAATTTTCTAAAGGGTAGTATGAGAGTTGAGGTAAGGGAATGCATCTCTACACCTTGGTTTTCTCATCTTTGCTGTTTAAATGTCAAAACCCTCATCAAGGTGCTGGGCAAAAAAGCCCTATGTATGTGTATATTAAATTTTTAAAAAAGATTAAGCCTGTACCTTTGTATGCAGTGGTGGAATAATTATCTCTTTGTTCCGTCTTTAAAAGGGGATTTTCAAAGCTCTCTACTAATGTTCTACTTTTTCATCTGTGGAGCATCTTTCCCCTTTGAAGAAAAGATCGTCACCTATCAAAAAAAATCCAGTTTTGAACTGTTTTCTTAACCCTTAAACGATAACCCATTGGAAAGTCAGTACCAAAACACAGCAAAAAATGAATCAAACTCTCTTCCAAAATTTGTACTACCTGCTGATCTGTATTTCATAACGCTGATTTAGGAAGCCAATCTGAACAAAATTACAATCTTTTAACAACGGTTGCCTAAATATTTCCTGACCCAAAGACAGCTCACAAGAGTCTGCAGCTGCTCAGAGATGGTCTGCACTCCACAGGCAATTAGCTGCCCCTCCGTGTAACACAGCTGCATGTAACTAGCACGTTTCTTCAAGCATTCTCCATGCAACTAGTACAGAGAAACTTGCCTGCAAAGCTCAAACTCAGCAGTGCTGTAATCAAGCTTAATCCTCTATCATTGCGAAGAATTCCAATCAATTTACCTTATATCTGGGATCAGTGAAAGGGTTCATTGATTATCCGATGCTGTTAGCACAAAGCTGAGTACAACACGTCACAATATAACTGCAAAGTTTTTGAAATCGTGCCTAAATACATTTCTCCTTCATTCCTTATTTTAATTTACAGCTTCCTGACAGATCCTAGGACAGTATAGATGAAGGGATTCCTGAAACAACCTGAGTCTATCCCCATACCATGTTAAGACCTAGGCGTTAACGCAGGGCCTTAATACATTTACTAGTTATTTCATGTGTATTAGATGCTCCACAATCCAACAGTATTAGCATTTCAAAAACAGTGCCTGTCCCTGCAGCTGTGTTTGTACTTCCCTGAGCCTGGAAATGCCAGAAGCAGCAGAAGCTCATGGCACCCTCAAGATACAGCATTAAAACCAAACTGTGTTTGCTTTGCCTGTAGGTTCCAGTAGCTCACAGCAGACTCAGTACCCTGGTAGTTGTGCCCCAGCTTAACTATCCAGTAACGGCCACCAAACAGCACCAAGACAGAGGCAGAGTGGGAAAGGGCACCATGCCCTGCCATCGTGGAATCAATTCCCTGCTGAGGGCACTCATGCAGAGAGGACATTCACCCACCTCTGCTCCTTCATGCTGCTCTCCTTCATCCCGTGGAAAATTTAAAAAAAAAAAAAAAAAAGTGTTCTTAAATCCAGACTCAAATCACGTTTTTGTTTTTACAAAGCTCAGAGGCTGCGTATCATTCAACAAACACTCAGCTTCTCCATTTCAGAGCAGGCTGAAAGCTGGTCTTGCAGCCAGCTGCTTAGAGCTTTCTCTACCAGTCCTTGAGGGAAACAGCAGGTCTCAGTTGTCCTGACCAGCCTCACTTGGAGCCCATCTCCCCCCATGGGGCCATTAGTCCTTGTTCCTGCAATGCTGCAACTCTTTCCAAGCCTGCCTGTGAGCCAGCATCTCAGCATGGCCTTTTACCTTCCTCCTCACAACCACCCTGCATGATGGCCTTGGGCCTGCCTTGCTCCCCATCACTCAGGAAGGCATCCCTTGCTGTGTAAAGGTGCTTCTCAATTTCCATCTCAGCTGATGTAAACGAACGTCCTCGTGGAATTGTTATATTTCCAAAAGCATTACATATTCATTAGATCTCCACGAAGCCTGATACATAGTCATACTGTTTCCTGAAGTGTCCATCCCTTTTCCAGGAACTCTGCTTCCACCCGCTTACTTCCTTTATCCGGTTTCTTTCTTCCAACTGAATTTGAGTTGGAGGTCACACATCCTCTGTGCTTAGGCAACTTTCAGTCACAAAAATGCAGATGTTCTCATTCAGAGTCAACCCTGGCTCGTCTTGTTCTGTTGTGGTTTTCCTTGCTCACTTGAAGTTATCACAGTTGTGATATTATGCAATCAGCTGTCTAGTACACTTAGCACCTATGGTTGTTATGCACAGTTCATCTCTTACTATGCCTTTTTGTATACACGTTCATAAACATTATACATATGAATAAACTTGCTCATCAAGATCAAGATCAAAAAATTGCAGGGTAAATGTTATAGAAAAAGCCCTGAGCCTAACATTTTACAGCATAAGAAGTAAGGAGACATCACTGCACAGGCTTGAAAAAGTGGAATTGTTAGGAAAAAAAAAATAGACCTGCACTGGAAATTTTGCCATATCTTTCTGTGGCTCATTACCCACTCTGTTACATGAAACTACTGCAATTACATGTCCCACGTTCTCCACCCTTGAGCTAAAGAATCAAATGTTGAGTCTCCACAAGTAGCATTTGCTATCTCTAATGCCAGCAGTAGCACTTCCTGAGCTCAGGGGTACAGACCTGGGACTGGAGCATAAAGAGATTTAGAACTACAAATACATGCCCCAATGTATATACCAAAGTGAGTTTGCATACGGAACCCATTCTTAACTACTTACCTCATGATCATTTGTGAAAACAAAAAATCTTTTATTATTTTGGCTAAATTTCATCAATCACGTCATGTTGTGTTGTTGCTTTTTTCCTCTGCTGCCTGGAGGGGAAACCTTTGCTGCATGAAAACATGAACAGAGGGTTCTAAAATATATAATTTATCTTCCTAGCCTTACTCTGTGTCATGTGCAATATGGCTGCAGAAACAGCATATATTCCAGGTAGCATTTACTAAGTAGAAGCTTATACAAAGCAGAAGGATATTGACCAGAAAAACAGTATATTTTACAAGAGCAATTTCAAAAGGATCATTAAATTCCATTCAGGAGAAGACTAGCATGTGCAACAATGCCTCTGCTAACAGAAAAACTTTGGGAGTCTGTTTTAAGGATTGCTTTATGGGCATGTTCTCAATTTTTCAGGCTTTATCTGAAATATCATAGGTGCCAGTTTGCTACTGTGCAATTCTAATATCAATTTGCCTTCAATTCAGGCAGAAGCATGGAACTTAAGCAATTAATATCAAAGCTGATAGCAGCTAAAAGGGTTTTTGTTTGTTTTTGTTTTCAATATTGAAAAAGAACAGGAAGATGATGGAGCTCAAGCCCTGTTTGTATACCTGCATCTAAGTGATCACATTAGCTCAGACCTCTATTAACTGCACCACTATCACACGTGTGCTTTGCAGGTCCATCTTAGGACAGATCCATTAGCTTGTATTCTGAACAGATGAAGGGAAAGAACGCAATATGGAGGTGTTTCTATTGCCATCAGTCCTAATTTCTCAACATTTTTAAGTCCTACGACAAGTAGTTCACTATATAAAACAGTAATAAAGCTCTTCAAAAATAACTGAGGATTTCAGCCTTAGCAAAGCACATTTTTCCCTAGCTGCTGTACCTCCTTCTACTCTACGTCTCTTTTTTCTTCTAATTTTTACTTTTTTTTCATTGACAATTACTCCTTTCCCTTTCTGCATCACCTTGGCACTCATAAGTGGTTTGTAGTGGCCGCCCATTCCCCTTTTTCCTTTGGTATGATGGTGTGCTCTTACTAAATCACACATTGGATTATGGTTGCAATTGTAAATAATGCCAAAGAAAAGCTAAATAAGTCTCAGAAAATTACCTCCTCCTATCAGAGATAAAATCAGTGTAGTATAGGAATTAAAGTGGCTTCAAGCAGCTGAAAGTAGCAATTATATCTGTTCAAATGATAATCCAATGTTGTTTCTCTTTAGCAACCCAAAGCTTTTACTTTGCAGTAAAGTAACTGTATTAGGCACTCAAAGTGGAAAAGTACTTGGCTCTGCAGTGCTTCCATTTTACAACACTGTAAATAACTAATTGAGGCTGTGGAGAATTAAGAGTATGACAAATCGTAGGGGCTTCATATGCCTACCTTGTACAGATATCAGTGTCTATTTATATCAAAAATGGCCACGTCAGTCACTGCTCTAGTAAAACTACTGGGGAGGTTGATAGGTTTTGCCTTTTGGAAGTCCTAATGGCAAGATCTCCATGAAATTCTTCACTGACACTGAAATTCAGCTTTGTTGAAACCTTTAAACCTATTGTTCATTTGAAAGAGAGCAAAAAAGTCCTTATGTTTCTTCCAGCTGTTCTCTTTAAAAAAATTATGCAAACTTCCCCAGAGAACTTTAAAATCAAATAAGTTTTCTGAAATTAATCTGGAATACTTTTTCTTTTCTTTTTGAAGCCAAAACCCATTACATATCAGATACAATATTCAGAAAGGCTCAAATAGTGTGATATTCATAAGTAGAAAAAAGAAATGGGCTGAAATTCAGGCAAGAAAGATTAATTTTGCTGTAAGGAAAACTCTCTAACAGTACAAGCTAAAATACAGATAGTTAAAGACAGAATAGACAGGATAAAGATACTGTGGAATGAGCATTGCTGGAATTTCGAGATGTACTTAGACAAATACTTGCCAGATGTGGCTCAGCTAAGCTAACCTTGTCTATTTGCCAATGACTTCATGGTTACTTTCACACCTTTTGTTTTCGATGAATCTTCAGAGGATGTGGCTGTTTGGAGTTGCCAAGAGAACACGTGCCAACTACATTTTTCAAAGGCTTGCAATATAACGAAACATGAGTGGATTGTCTCAGGATACCTGAGAAGATACAGCAGGTACGATGCTGTTACTCCTTATCAAATGAATATTTTCTCTCTTAGATATGGCACATCTTTAAAATGGACGAAACTATGCCGTATTTCCCCAGCCTCTGCATAAACAGCTGAAGTGTTTGGGCTGAAATTGTCTCAGAAATTTTCAAAGTGAGGTAAGCAATTATGTGGGAATGCTAATAGCAGCAGCAGGAAAGGTCTTCCAATGGAAAATACTAAGCCACTTTAATTGTAGAAGGTGCTACGAGCCCTGCCAACATTTTTCCCTTGTGCTCCCACAAAATGGGGAAGCAAGAAGAAAAATGTCTTCACGGAATCCCTTAAGCCTCCTGTGTACCTATTTAGAAGGGGTTATGAAAAAAAAAATGGAGTAGGAATCTTCTGCAAATTTCTAAGTGATCTCCTAGGTCTACCCAAACATTGCTATTTAAATATTTTTTTTTTTTCCCTTGTCTGTCTACATTTTAAGATGTTTCCCGTTAATGTCACCATCATTCTGTGTTTTACTTCTCTCTTTGTTTGCTGTTTTCTTTCACCTTTTGACTGGGAGTTGAAGCGTTCATCTGACAAGCATAACATAAGGTATAGAAAGAGGGAATTTAAGTGACATTAATTCCTACGAATTTCATTTGTTTTCTTTTTCACTAATCCAGGCGTACTAACAGAATAATGCTCTGGAAACATAGATCTTTGTCAAGTGTTGCAGCAAACTGCACTGAAGACCATGGGGTTTAAAAAAACAAAAGGAAGAAAGAAAGAAAAAGAGAGAGAGTGAGAGTAATAGATTGAACCTTTTGTTTTGTTCAGTGGTGGCTGGGAAGTATACTCACATGAAAACTGTAATTAACTTGACTGTTTGAGAAAGCAGTCTTTATTTTGGCTTGTTTGTGTAATCAGGCACTGACTACTGTAGTCTGACTGCCCCCTTTCACGTTTTACTTAATACCAGCAAAAGTGCAGGTGATGGTAGGCAAAACAGAATCTGACACTTTCAACTTCTCTTGTTTTTCTTTTTTTTCCAGTTCAGCTGATCAGAGTGGATGTTAATGAACGTCTATGTGTGGCTAAATAAGGCTCAGTCCTCTTTGCACAGTCTGATTTCTGCCCATCCCTTTTCCATTTCTATCTGAAAGCTTGTAATTCAGTTCCATCTATTTGGGCCTAATTCCCATTTACACTATGGTGTTGTGGTTTTTTTTTACCATTCTGGAAATATAAAAAACTTTGAAGTACACATAAATAAATGACTTTTACACCCACTTTACAGCTGTTATGTGCTGCCAGATGGTATAAAGAGGTCTCACTATAAAGTAGAATCAGGTTATCTCCAGGGGCTAAGCTTCCCAAAAAAGAAAAATAACCAAACACAAGCATTAAAGAATGCAGCAATAATTGATATTTCAAATAAGATTTTTCTTTTCAAGTGCCAATTCCAGTCTTGGTTACTTTAGAATTAAGGGAAATTACATGAGAATTCTTACAGTTTGCCTTGCAGGACTGATTGGAAAAAAAAAGAGACCAGTTTGAATCCAGTACAATTAATATCAGTCAGGGCACAGAGCACACTGGGCCCCATTTCAAAGTCCTTTCTTTTGCTTTCCGTGCTTTCTTGCTGGTTTGCTTGGAACTCTCATCATACAGCCCCTAATTAATCAAGCGGTGTAGAAGACACTGGGAAATTTGCTCATGTAAGGGCTTCTGAATCTGATGGAACAAGCTTCTTAGCTGCTGTTGATCATGTTTACCTGAATGTAACTCTGTTTAGCTCCACAGCTACTTGTGATTCACACTGATAAACATCAGATCAAAAACAGACCCCAAGAACACGTCTTGAACTTACTCACTTTTAACATCTGTTTGAGGTTTAGTGTGCTTTTATTTCCTTAGGAAAATGTGAGGTTATTGTGCAGTTGTTGCATGTTGTTGTTCTCCAAGTGTTTTTTAATAGCAGTAGCTGAGATTCACCTACATACCCTAATAAATGCCTGTTGTAACAGAAAGGAATGGCATCGTGGTAACAATAAGGTTAAAAAAAAAATCCAACACACTGGTCAGATTAAAAGCACAGCTCTCTGTGCAGTTCTTAGTTCAATAAAATGCTGTGGTGCTTTGTGGTCAGAAGGAAATAGTCCTTCAGCAGCATGTGTTTCTACTGTGTCCTTCATGAAAGAGTCAAAGGGTACTTTACAATCCAATCCAATGTCGGATATAACCTTTTAAATAAATAAACTGTGGTTTAAGGATTTAGAAATCACTAGATCAAAGAATGTAATCTTTGAGATCTAATAACTACAGTGATGGGCCTGGCGTAAGGACATGAGTAGAACAGAACAAAGGCTTGCTGAATATCCACAGTGCCTCTTGGGTTAAATTCATCACAGGGTCACCCTAATTCCCTAGTTAGGGGGCAACCTTCAATTTCCCCTTTTGCTAAGAATACAGCAGGAATTTAAAAATAAACCAAAACCAATGCACGTAGGGGAAGAAACTCCAGACTCCAGCCCCTCTTTTGACTGGCTATTCAAAACCCAGGTGTTGTGTTCAGAACACATCCCAGTGAGTCCATTGCTTAACCCTAGAGATCTCAGATGGAGCCTCTAGGTTTTCACCTCCCCACACACCCTCACACACAGACTCCTGGTCTCTGGGATTAACTGACTGGAACTGCAGGACCAGCTTATTGTTTTGGTGATACGTGTCTAAATTCCACTGTGGTCAGGTGAGATCCAAGTCTTCAGCATCACGTTGTCTAAAACAGAATATGTGAGCTTTCCTGTTGACTCTGTGGCTGTGCACTTGTGGGTGTGCTTAAATGATTTCACTGTGACCCTTCAAATAAGCAATATCACTAATACAAACAAACACAAAAATAGCTGTGTTCAGAGCCATTACAAACCCTCACGTGCTGCTTTACAGCACTCCAGTTTTTCCTCTATCAGGCTTTGCTCTTACAGGTTTTTGTTTTCTTTTTTGTTTTGTTTTGTTTTTGTGAGAAGCAGGAGCAGGTGGTAAATGTTGCATCCAAACTTTGGGAAAAATCTTATCTTTCTTTCTGACCATGGGCATTACAACACACAAGCCATCACTTCTGCCACCATTTGTCAGATCTGGCTACAAGACTAGGCTTCCTCTGTTCTGAATTCAGCACTGCAACACAAAGGGTGCAAGAACCAAGCCGGAACATCCAGTTTTTAGGAGCTGTTTTGGTTTTTTCCTTTTAATGAACAAAATTTTTCCAACTCCCAAGACCACAATATGCCCCATAATGATATGAGTTTGACGTCTTCCATTTTATTCTTCCACATTATAAACCACTTTTGCATTTCCTACAACTTCAACATTTCCTCCAAAAGACTGACAGTTTCTTGTTTGCAGATGTCATTTCTGCTTTGTATAATCCACTCAAAGAATGTGAAGCACGTTTTGTACACAGAAAAGTATGGACACAGAGAAGGGAACGTAAGACTTATGGCCAGACTTCCTGCAATAGCTGTTTGCTTCCTACAGCAGCATAATTCTCTTTTATTCAAGATTATTTTTGTTCACATGAAACTTAGCAATTTTCACAGGAAGCTTGTCAATTTTTCCTTCATTAACAGTGTCTGAGCTGGAAAAAGTACCAAACAAGAAATTTTCCCTTGGGAGCTTCAGTGCCCAATCCTTCCTTCAAGGGACACTGAAAACATTCAGGCCTGGCTGGAACAAAGTGCAAAAATGGTGTGAAGTCCAGGATTCTGGAAGCATTCAGTGCTTGGCAGCACCTCGTGCCATTACCAACAGTATGTCAGAAGGGTCTGCCTTAAATACTGCCAGAGCTATTTGCATGCTTAACCCATTTTTATTTTTAAAGCTGGATTCAGTAAAGATAGAGCACGTTTCTTTGTTTTTTATTAAAAAAAAAGGAATCACAGCTTTTAATCATTTCTGATATAATCTGAAGACATAGAGCGTATGCTAGTTTGCTGCTGATGGGAAGCAATGTGATTTTAAGTCATAAGCTTGAGATCAGGATAGAAAGTGTTCTATTTTTTTTTTTAACAAATATATAAATGGGATAAAGACATGCCTTCTAAAAATCAGACTGTTTTCTCCATAATATTCCTCCCTACTGCACAGGAAATATGAAACTCAAGCAAAACCCATGTTAGAGTTTTACAAGTTGGCTCAGTAAGCGGAAAAGTAGCCCGAGATGTTAACAGCTTAGCATAAAGGACAACACTGTGATGTGGCATTGTCTCCTACAGCCTCATACCAGCTGTTCTGCAATATGCTTAACATGACTGTCACTATTTCCTGTTGCTTGAAATTCTTGTTTCCGTAGTAGGGGGTGACTAGAAACACTTCTGTCTTTTACTGTTGCCCCTGCGATTTTTGGATGCACGGTTAGGCCACCGGATTGCATCTTCTAAACATGCATGGAGTCTGTGAGCCTTGGAAACGCTAGAAAAGTGCGAAGTAAAAAAATTACTTGATGGAATCCATTCCTGTAGGTAACACGAAGTTCCATTCTAGCATTTTTTTTCTCTTTGCAGTGCCTGTAGGCTCACAGTCCCACCCTGCAAAAAGTTAGCAGTGGGAATAGGTTGCATTTAGCCTGTAGTTTAGGTTACACTAACTGGAAGCATAACAGGCTCAAAAACTAGTCTTGAAGGTAAGATTTTGCAGCAATGCTGATCATATTTTTGTTTTGTTTTGTTTTGTTTTTAACAATGTGGTGCATGAAAACCAGAAGCACCTGTTCTGATCAGAACAAGCATGAGTGTCCTGTAAATCTTCACTGGCATGAGTAAAGGGCACAGGACAGCTGTGCAGCCACACCTGAGAGTACGATCAAAGCTCAAGGCATCCTGGAAATATCTTTCCTCAGCTTTGAGGATATGCACAAGTGTTAATGACTCCAGTGGCTGTTAACACATGTGGGTAAAAGGAAGACCGTGCTTGAGAACTGCCTGGATCTAATTTTGCTGTTATAAAGTGTGGCAACTACAACCTGTACCACTCCTTGCTAACAGTAGTAGGCTTTTTTATTTTAGGAACTATAACATCTATTTAAAACAGCTTAAGAAAAAATTATTTATGTCACTGAAAATGGAAGTTTGGCTTGGAATAAAGCTTTTTGGGTATCCCCTCCCACCTTCTGTTTTCAGCTTGTTCCCACTACCACTTTTAGAAGTGGCTGGGAATTTAGAACATTCTCTTGATCTTCAGAATTTTCTTTTGATCTAACAGTTAGACAAAGCTCTCCTGTGGAACAGCACTACCAGTCAACAGAGAATCAGTAGCAAATATCAACAGCTAATCTTTCTCTTTTGAAGAAATAGTCCTACATATCACAGAGGTTTCAAAGCCAGCGATAAAACAAAAACCCTGAAGCTATAGTCCATTTACCTGTAGCCCTGACATCCCTGAAAAGTAAAAACGTTCAGGGGCCTTGAATTACTATCTTTAATCCCAATCGTCAGTTCTAATTACAAAAGAGTTTGCATTGCATTTATTTAGCTGGCATTTAAACCAGGCTTTATTATATTTATTAGCAATGACAGTTACTCAATAGGCAAGCTGGACCAGATCCTGGGAAGTGTTATTTCTGTGAGGAGTCCCACTGAGCTCTGTGCTGTGTTGTGCACCTTGCGGCAGCAGACATTGCTGACATATCTAACGATGCCAAAGCTGTAGACATCTTGTGTGCACTGAAGAGAGCAACTTTTAAGTGCAAGCTTAAGTCCCGTTAATGAGACATCATGTCAAGTATATGCTCAGAGTGGACTGGTCTTCGTGCCATTCTTCAACTTTAGGGTAAGAAGCATTGCAAGAAAACGGCGCTGGGAGATGTAAATGACAGGAACAAGACTGTTTTGCCATGCTCTCATCTAATGCTGAAAATGCTGTATACAATTTGTCTTCAATTGTCCTTTTATTTTCTCCCATTTGAGCTGCGGTTCAGATCAGAGAAGAAAAATAAAAGTCTTGTTACAGCTACAGGTCAGTGGAAGATAAGAGGCTCAGCACAGTCACTTCTCTGTACCTTACATACAAAAGTGGCCCAGACTGGTATTTAGTTTATCAGTCTACAATCTAGGAAACACAGCAGAGATACTTGAATGTAAAATCATTGCCAAAAGATAAAAATCTACATCACTGGACGAGTGTTGCTTGCCCAGCAATTTAAAGGTCATCTGGCATACATTATTTTCCTCTTACAATTAGAATAATAGTGAATACACACAGAGCATAAACCACAGCTTTTTAAAGATTTGACTTCTTAATTGGCCTGACCCACGAACTAACACATGAGGCAGCAGAGAAGCACAGAATGGAAAAAAGTGAAGAAATTTAATAAGGGAAAACGGCTAAAGATGTTTTTAGAGGGCTGATTTAAATTAAAACCTGATTACAGTGTGAAAACAAGGAAAGTCTTTTTAAGCATGAATGAAAATGATAAAAATCCATCTTTTCTGCTGCAAAAAAGAAAAGTCAACAGAGAAATGCATTCTTTTGCTGGAATCCAGGCCTAGGACCAAAGAATTTACATATATTAAGTTAACGAGATCCAAACTCCTCTATAACAAATATTTATACTGTAAAATATTACCACTGCATTCCTGCACATCCTTACAATAATAATTCTTAAGGAGGCAGTATGCTGGGAGTGTATAAAGCAGCACGTTTCTGTGGAGATGGAATGCTTCATTATCAGAGTACTAGCTTGTTCATAAATATTAAAAAAAGAAAATAGATGTTTTTGAAGTTCTTCAAACACAATTCTTATTGTTTACAGTGTCTCTGCTACTGGAAACATCAGTCAGCATGTACCTGTCCATAAGCCTCTCTCTTACTTTCTCCAGGTGCAGAAAGCAGCTGCTGGTGTCTGTAAAGGACAGGCATGTCCATGCTGGGCACCGAGGGGACACCTACTCTGACCTTACTTCTGCATGTAGTCATCTTACAGGATTTGTGCCAAACTGTAGACAAAAAGGCTTATATCCTTCCTGATTTATAAAGTGGGTCCTAAAATTACATGTAAGATGGTTCTTTTCTGCTTGTCTAAGTTATATGCGCTCCTGTAGATTAGAGATGGGAATCTTCCAGCGGAGAAGGATCTTCTCTGTTACTATAAGAGGAATGACTGGAAGATGGCTCAAGACAAACTAACGCTTGTAGAGTTGATTTTCACCTGGCTATGGTAAAAATTAAGTTCCTGGATATGCAGTGATCTGAGTTACAAAGCAATACGGACAACAGATGGAACTTCATCCTTAATCACGAGGGGGAAAACAACTAAAAGAACCCCAAGCCCAAGGATTTAAAGCAGAGGAGGAAGAGCAACCTTAGTTATAGCAACATATTACTCACCAAAAGTGGGCCTTGGAGTTCAAAGCTCTCTGAGTAAAGAGCATGTGTTTACCATTGCATGAATAGCTTTTAATATGAGATAAAACAGACCATTGTCCATTTAAAAATATTTTCTAAACTCGGATAGTGTGCCTTCGATAGTGTGTAGGAGGAGAAGTCAAGTACTGTAACAATAATTGCAAGTGCCTGCTTATTTGAAGAGTGCTACATAATTTACAGAGAGATCTTGTTTAACCCCCTCTTTTCTCTCTCTCCTTTTTTTTTTTTTTTTTTTTTTCTTTTTTTTCCTTTTTTTTTTTTAAACACTACATTTGCAAGAACCAGTGAACACAGAAATGTGCAGCCAGCCCAGGCCCTCAGGCCTGTGGATCAAGATGGCAGGCTGGCCTTGGGTCCCCCGGGGCCAGCAGAGCCAGAAGGGTGATTGGACACGGTGACCTGTCTGCATGAGATGAGACAAAAACAGGAGGGCTGTAATGCTGATGAACTAACCTGTCACTCACAAGCTCAGGTCTGAAAAAAAAAAAAAAAAAAAAAAAAAAAAGAAAAAAAAAAAAAAGAGTGCAGCACAGATTTTTAGAAAATATCCAAGGGAGAAAAAATACAGCATGGTTGGAATAATTAGATGGTGCATTTAATTACCTTTTGATTTAGATGGGCTCAGGATATATATAGAATGTGACACAAAATCCAACTAATTGCTTGTGTGAAAACAAAGGACATTTACAGAAATAATGGGTATTATTGTTCAGCATGCAAGGAAGGATGCTACAGACTATTGCAGACAGGGATCAGGGTTTTATTCCAAGCACTCCAGTTATGAATCAAAATCACAATGAGCAATGAGCTTCTAGATCTTGACACACTAGGCAAGGAGTGTTCTCTTCAGAGTACTTGGCTGTTTAATTGCTTGCTAGGGGGAGGGAAAGTCCAGAGGGAAGGTACAGGCACACTTCTGCACTTTGTAGCCAGCACAGCCAGGTGCCAGGTAGTGGAGGGCTGCAGCACTGTGCCAGCCTTTGCCAACACCAGTGGGAGCCACTGCAGGCACGGGTGCTTGGAGATGGATGAAATCATGGATTAAAAAAAACAGTGGAAAATGCATTTAATGATGAACATGTAATCCACAATGAGGATGCCCTTAAATCAGCATGCTCCTGCAATTACTTTCTGTGTCATACACAGACGAGCATTTGAGCTACAAATAACTGCTAGTGGTTCTGATGTCTGCTGGAGCATAGATACACATGTATAGCTGGGATTTTTAATTAGGCATGCTTACACTCCATTAGAAGCAAATGAGATGGAATTTAAAGCTGCATCTGCAAGATTAGCCAAAACAAAATTTAGTTTTCACTAAAATCTGGAGAAAAAATATGGTTCTGAAATAAGAAGAGCAAATGATAAACATCTATTTAAAGTTTTTGATTTCCGAGGTTTGAAAGTTAACAAGGACTCTCAACTTTTGTCTAAAACAATACTGCCAGGAAATGAATATATCTTCTAGCAACATACACATCCTAAACGAACAGATCTTTATTATTTATCAGTGTTAAACAAAGACTTACAGTACAGAGAGATTTCATGGCTTGAGGTTTATTTTTTGATGGTCATTTTCTATTATCAGTTGACTATCAGAGTACATTAAGAACGTGCATTTCTAGTTCCAGTGATGAATGGTAACTGTGCTGTTACTCCGTTGTTCCCAAGTTTTAAATAATGCTTTGATTCTATAAAGTGCAGGATACAAATTATTTCGTCCAAAAAAAAAAATAAAAATCATTAAATATTTGTTTAATCTTCACAAACAGCTAATACTGACCAAACACTGGACAAGTAATCAGTAACATACTTGAAAATTATGTGTTTCTATGAACTCTTTTGGATGTACCTAATTACACACAGAACATGCAAATATGCACACGTGGAGATCTAAAAAATATACATTTGAAACACCTGTCACATTAAGTTGCACAATAATAACGTGCATGAATTCTGACATTAAAAAAAAAAAAGTTGCTTACCTAAAAAAAGAATACATGTAAGTATTTTAAGTGTATGCTCTTGTTATCAAATTCTTAGGAAATGAAATACAGTAATACAATAAACACTGATAAGCATTCTTCCAGGCATTCACTGAACTTTTTTAATTGATGAAATACAGAATGTTGCACACAGAAAAAAAAAACAAAAAACCAACATGCTCACAGCCTTTCAGCCTCAAAACCACTCTCCTAGAGCTAGCAGGCTTTAAATACAAAATAGCTAGCTCACACTTTCTTACATGCCAAAGAGAAAGTTACATTAAAGGGATATTACAAGCTTTGAGATTTATCAGGGTTTCAGGGGAGTTTTCTGTCGCCTATACTGCACAAAACCTTGCTATTGTACTTGCTGTAGAATCATTAAATATTTTTCTTTAAGACTGCACAAGTTTACACAAAAAGCTAATTAACCCATTCTAAAATACATATTTTCATGCAGTGTAATGCTGGCAAACATGCCCCACTTTTTAGGTACAAGCCAGCCTAATAGAAAGCTGTTAATGTTTGGGGGGGGGTTTAATAAAAAATGTATTTTCTATTTTTAAAATATTTAAAGCAATAGAAGCCTGTGGTAAACATGGTATTACATATTTGACATTTTCCGCCTAGAAATGCATTACTGTGTACGATGGTATTAATAAACCATGTGCTTTGAGGGACTTCTGTGCTTTGCCATAATTTAGTCGAAAACAGTGCACAGGATGCGTATTTTTCCACCATTATATCAATGTATAGGAAACAAATACGATGCCATCACTTCAGCAGCATGCGTTCACTACACTGGAAACATATGCAAAAAAAAACCACAAACTTTTGGGAGTTTGAAAAATACCCTTTGCCAGAGACCGATTTACAAAGCAGTGGCTAATGAGAAAGTGTTGAGCACTTAAGATTTTGTTAGAAAAAAGAAAACAGACACCCTCTTCCGACTCTGGCTGCATTCGTAGGAAAACAGCCCTCCGTGTAAACAGGAGAAAATAATTTAATTTCTGTCCCCACTCCAGGTTATTATTTGAAGCAAACGAAAAGACAATGATTCCCCTCTCTTCCAGCTAAGCTCAAAACAGCACAGTTAAACACACACATAAAAACTACAGACTTATCAGAAATCACAAAACAGAAAGAGAAGGACTCACTGACCCATTTGGAAGACAAAGACGACAAAATGGAAAAGCTCTAAAAATCAGCTTGTGAGGCCTTTGAGAGATATTCTTCTGGCATTTCATCACAGCAGCCCCAGACCAGTTCCCTTCCCTGGATACAGGGAGGGAGAACTAAATAGAGCTGTTTATTAAAGCTGTTGTGCTGGATTGCATTAGGAAGCACGAGCAGACCACCTGGACCTTTCAGATTGTGGCAGTGTTTAATTTGCAGACTGCCCCTCTGCAGCAGCAAAGACTACTACATTCACCAAGCTCAATCACACGCTATCTGGGTTAGGAGTAAAAGGAGAAAAAATAGATATACATATAGAAATAAAGAGAAAAAAAAAAAAATCCACAGCCTGTAGTATAGGAATACAGTCAATATAGGAATAATGAACAGCATCAGGAATAGAAAGCAACTCCCCAGCAAATGTAACACTTGCACTGTTTAGTTCTTCTACTTCAGCACATGTAAACAAAGCACAGAGGTAAATTAATAAATAGATTGATTTGGCAAAGCTCAGACTAAAGTACAATCCGGGTTTATTGGAAGAAAAGCATGGTATTTTAGGTTTAACTCGTGATTCCCTGGCCGGATTATTGTGGTTCTTATGCCTTTCTCACTTTCAGTACCAGACTCACTGGTAGCTGAAGATACAGATAGAAAGATGGTACTGTAAATATGAATTATGTGAATCATATGGTTAGACCCTTGTGAAAAAAAAAAAATAAATAAAAGGGGAGTTGAGAAATGGCTGACTCCATACCTGACCAATTACAGCTTGCATGGTCCCTGTGTCCTGCTGAGCTGAAAGATCGCAATCCATCATATGTAGTCTTTGAAAAGGAGAATGGGGGTTTCTGGCATGCATCTGTCAATCAACTTCTGCACTCACAACCATCACCAAAAGCAAGGGAAAAAAAGTCAAGCTGCTCCACCAAATAGGATGAAACAGTCATGTGACCTTCAGCACACTCACACACATACATACTTCCATACAACGTACGAATTTTCTGCAGATATGAAATGACATTGACAAATACCCAATACCAAGTAAATAAAGTGAGACAAACAGCTACTCACCAAAGACAAAACACTTGCTGTAATCTTCAGCCTAAAGATTTAATAATCCTAAAAGGTATTTTAAGCCGTGGCTTGTCTTTTGAGCCTAAACTTTTCAGATAAGGTGATATAATTTTATATATGCAGACAGTGGTCAGGACTTTAACCCCTTGTCTGCTCTCACAGCCTCTGCTTTTTATTTCCCCCTCTATATTTCTACGTTACAGCTGTTTGAGCTCCTGATTTTATTTTTTTTTCTGCAAGTTTCTTTTGTGTCAAAGTGCCTCGCGCTGTTTTTTTTCATACGTGCACAAATTAGGAGAACTTAGTAAAAGAAAATTACCAACAGGATAGGAAGGAGCAGGGGCTTGGGATCCTGTGGCAGTGCTTGCAGCCCCAAACGTGCCTCTCCGCTTTACTACACCAAAAGTCAAATGTTTTCCTTATTGGAAATATATATTTAAGTATTAGTTTATGCGAGATGTGATGAGCACTCAAAATATAAAATATTCAGACTATGTAAATCCTACTTACAGAATCCTTTCCATTTTGAAGGTTAGCAGAGTTTTGGTTCATTCACTGCTCCACTGAACTGACATAAAATGTTGTTACTTATGATGGCAAACATTACCATTTTTTTTCTAATGGAAGCAGTTTGTTTCATACATCTTCCCCCTCTGAGTTAAGATTTGCAAGAATTTCCGAGACTACTTTTTTTCTTATTGTCAAAATACATCAGCCACTTGTCTCCACAAACGGAGTGTCGTGAACAACACGCCACGGCATTGATTGCTGATATGTTATTGGCCAGTGATTGCTGAAGGGTGACATTAATGTAACCCGGTAGCACTTTAACCCTTCGAAGATCAATGCAGTCCCCTGGCAGTAGGTTAGAATAACAGCCCACGTCATTTTTGCTGCATCACGTCTCCGTATAAACGTTAGTTGTGTCTTTTCGCTCTCCTGAAATTGCATTTGTGGCATCAGTGCAAAAAAGTTGATTTTCAAAGACCGCCAGGAGCAAAAATGCAGAAAAAAAGCAGCCTTGTCCCTGGGCATCATATAATGCACATTTCCATTTTAAGTAAAATCCCGACAATATTTTGAAGTTAGTATCTCTTTTTTTAACAGCATTGATAATATTGATCTCACCATGCGATAGATGAAGAAATGTGAGAATATCAATATTAATAGTAGGCACAGCATCTCATAGTTCTTACAATGTGATTTTAAGATCCAGCATGCAGCAGTGCATAGAAAATAATGGAACATATATGTATGTGTGGGTATGGAACATATATGTATGTGGAACATGTCTGTATGTGTGTGTGGGCATGTGCACACAGGTAAAGGAGGGAGCATCTATTCTGAGGGGACTGAGGTGGAAAGGGTCTATAAATCTTATCTTCCATTCTTCTAATGCTTTTGTTTGGTTAGTTGTTTGTTTGTTTAAGGAAAAAGTTGAGAAAGGAAGTTTTGATAAGTATTTCAAAAATCAGAAAAAAAGAAAAGAAGTCATGCTCTGATGCACAGGGAGCCAGAAGTGCTCCTGGGCCAAGACATTTTAGCCTTAAAAGCTTTTCAAACCAAGCACTGTTTAAAGAGAAATGCAATATTAACACTGAAACTCTGCCTGTGGGTGGAGGGAGGACTATTCGAAATGGTGCTTCCAACATCTGCTCTGCGTTTCACTTATAAACATAATTAAAATGCACCATTTGTGCTGAAATCTTATCTGCTTCTTGCTCATGGAAGTAAATACACTGAATGAATATCTTGGGCTGCCTTTTGGTCTGCTGAGGATTTGGCATTTTTTCATCCCTGGGGACAATTCTGTGGAAAAAACAGGCAGCCTTGTGAAGGCCACAATCAATACCCATGACATCACATACAGTCCAAATACAGTCGGTAAATGGGACAGTGAGGAGAGGAGACTTCCTTGGCTGTCTTAACAAAAACAGGCACAGTGAAGGGAGATACTCCACAGGAATCAGAAAGCAGGATTAAACGATGTTTATTTTAGAGTTGCTTTCCAAAGAGGATCCTTGTTGAATGGCTATGGACATATAAACATATTTCAAATGTCTTTCTCTTCCCTGAGCAACCCAACCTCACAATTACTTCTGTGGATTTTTTATTAGCAAAGACGCTGGCGCAGACACATCTTGTAGCAACCAAACAAGCACAGTGCTGCATATGAAAACACCTGCACACACTCAGGCCTGCTGCACCTTGTGCACCAACAATCAGGGCAGCCTCTTGCTCACACTCACACAAGGCTGAAGGAGCTCCTTCCTCACAGGAGAACCTGTGCTGTCACTGCTTTTACCATTATTTCCTGGGAAATGCCAATCAAAAACACAAAACACAAGGGCCTGTGCATCAGTCACTGGCATATCTCATCCTTTGGGTGTTCCACTTCCAATCATCAAACAGGTGGAGGAATGAGGTGGCTGCACTGGTGAGAAGAGCTCAGAGAGGAGCTCAGCAGGCTGTGCTCGCTCTTACATTGCCAATTTGAGATAGGATGTCAATTACTGCATCCCCACTCCTAGCAGAGAGTTCCTGTCTCCTTTGAAACCTTTTTTGGTGGATCTTCTTCAGAATAACCAAGAGGAAGACAGTTGTGATGCTTCTTATGTGCCCTTCTTATTGACCTTCTTATGTGCCACAGCAGCACTGGCACAATGAAAGGGGCAATGAAAGATTTATGGATGGGCAAGACTCAATTGCGACTTAATTTATGAAAATACAAGTCCAAGGGGGCCCAAAGCCTGTGCTGGATCTCTGAAATCCAGGAAAAGTGGTGGCCCCTGGTGACATTGACTTCTTGCTCTTCTTCAGACTCTTAATTTTTTCCTAAGGGCAGACGTTTGCAGTATGCGTCTTCTGTCTAACAGAAATAATAAGAATATTGAAGTAGAACTTTAATATTTTAATAATTACAATCATGTGATTGATTCAATCTCTCAAGTACAAAGCTGGGGACTTGTGAAAACTGTATGATTGTATATAACAGTGTCTCTTCTTTCTTCCAGGAGAATGTGTATTTCCTAGGTAAGAAAGGCAAGATTTAAAATTATGCAGCAATGCAAAGTCCAATTACTTCCTAATTAAAATGAGTTAAAACACACATTTATTTTTGTTCCGCTCCTTATTTATAATTGCTTATGTTCTCTGCTTCAAAAACTGCAATACTTGGCAATCAGCAGAACGCAGAAATTTACTACATCTTTCTGCAGTTGCTCAAATTCCAAAGCAGAACTTACAGTTGCATCAGTGAGTCGGGCAACATCCTCCTGCTTCTTACAGCCTTGGTACGCTAGGGGGACTATTTTTCCTCTTTTCTGAAGTGACGGATGAACAGCACTGTCAGAGCTGTTGTACCTCGCAGCATAGGCCCTTTACTCACTGGTGCTGAACAGGTTAAACATGCAAGGCTCAGGCTTGCACTCTTCGAAGATAAACAAGCCTAATTCTAAGCTGTCAATGGCTTTTCCTCCCTCTCTCTCTCTCTCTCGATCCATCTCTGCCAACCAAGCACAATATTGCATTTTGCATCTTGATTTTCATGGATATGTGAATGGGTTTTTTCCGTATGAGCAAAAATTCCGTTCTCATTTATGCTAATTCTGAAAGAATTGTTATGTATTAAGAGGCACTAATGGAATACAGGCTCTCTCTGCAAGTCCATTCTGGTCAATCACTTTTGCTTTCTGCAGGGAATTTTGTTTACTTAAAAAAAAAAAAAAACAAAACTGCTTCTACTTTCAGCTCCTCCAGATTTTATGATGTATAATTTCTGGGCACCTTCAGCTTGCCTGGAGCTCCATTTTTCCAAAAACTGAACTACTGAGATGTTCCCACTCACTTCAGTGACTGCGCTCCCTTTCCTTCATAAGCACTTGACTGTATCATGGAATGGGAATTTGGAGAAAGAAGATAACTCTGTGCCTGAGTTGCTGGAACAGGGCCCTAGCATAATCTCCATGTTATACATTTCTGTGCTGCCAGTGGGGAGGCTTTCTTTCCCACAGCATGACTGTGCACTGTTAAATAATAATCTAAGAATTTTTTTCCACTCTGTTTTAGAGAGAGGAGGCTTGCCATCGCATTTTGGGAAGTGTTTGTGGAAAGCTGAGGAGAAATTTTCCCCATTTCCTGCTACATCTAACAAGCTGCTCTGGTTGGAAGCTGTTTTTTGTGTCTCATGGAGGGCAATCATTCATTGTTTCTGACTAAAGAAGAATTTATATCAGGTGGAAGGCACACCCGAAAGTGGTTCATCCTGTCCCTGTAGTGAAGGGACAGTGTCTTCCTCCTCCAGTTTTACGTAAAATGTGATTACAACAGTGATGCTAGAATCTAATTAGTCAAATGATAAGCTAATGTCTGGCCTCTCCGAGGCAAAACAGCATTGTGGTGGGAAAACTTGCCAGGAGGAGATTAACAAGAAAGGGTAATGTGCTGGGTAAGGCTTCCCACGTGTGTCACTAGCTACAGCAGTATAATAAAGCTACATTCCTCACATCTCATGGTTTCTTCTGCAGTGTCTGAGACAATAGACTTTTTAAGCTATCTCCTTACTGGATATAAAAAGAGGCAATAGCAGAGATTTACATCATGTGAAGAGCAGACAATATTTGGCTGAACCAACATCGTTGAAGCAAGGCAGCCAAGAAATACGAATGAGCAAATAAATGATTCTTACAGTGAAGGGATGGTCCTATTCTAAATTTTTGCAAAATCGTTGGCAAGGTTTAGAATACAACACTGAGAAAAACAGCAGAAATATTAAAAGTAAGGCATCTTATTCTATTCCTTGAATAATAAGAATGTTTTACTCAGTCACAGCATTAACAATATAACTCTCCAAAGCAGCAATGTCCTTACCACACCAATGTGGAAAGACAGGTAGTTTCAGTGTCCTCTCACTGATATATTTGCTTTCATTTATTCAGACTGTAAGTGGTTTATCTTTCATAGCCGCTCCTCCCACTTTAACATGAAATAATAGAGAGACAGCATCATCAAAGGCCCCCAGAATGACTGCATGTTGATGTGGCAGGATGGGTGGATAGTGCCATTGAAAGTACACTTTTCCTACCAACTACACATCTGTTAGATCCTCAGCTCCTAAAAAAAAGTCTAAGTAAAATGATGTACCTGTATACCTGTGCTTCTCTTGCTCCAAGCACTATAGATAGCGTTTGAATATTTCATGTGTCAAACATAGCTATGCTATATACTGTCTGGCATTACATTAGGACATCTTGCAGGGAGAAATGTTTGATCTGCTGGTAGTCAGTTCACATCGTGTGGTTACACACTTTATATCCTGCTGTGTACTGCACAGGATTGAGGGAGAACGTGATGGCTCTGAGCTACTGCAATAGCTAATTTGTTTCATCTATCAGTAAACTGCATTATTTACTTACGTGTATGGCAAAGTCACTAAGCCATGAAAATTATGATGGAAGCAATTAATAGCAAAAAATTTATTTAAGTTTGTCTAACATTTTCTTGCTTTAAGATGTTCACAACTCTTTACTGCTCAGATCCCTGTTGAGGATCAGTTTCTGTCTGTCATTACAGGAAACTGGGGCTTACAAAGTGAGGCAGAATGGGTTCGTGAAAGGCCCTAATGGATTGCTAAATACTTTAAAACCCTTGGGCTTAGTAATTGTCTGAGCTGTAAACTGTTAAGGATGAGAGCTACAAGGAGATCATCAGGGAGCAGCAAGGACTGGCTACTCATTAAAGACAGGTGAACCAGCAGGTTTTGGTGATATGGGGCTCTGTCCTGCATGGTCTGAGCCAGGTGAGCAGAGTTAAGGGCTGCTAACCTGCTCCATTTGCAGCCCCTGACCCCGTCAGAGGTGGAGCCAGGTTCAGGCCTGGATAGGGATTGTGGCCACGAGAAGCAGGGGATGTAGCTGGAAGCAGGCCTGGAGACAAGGCTACGACAAAGTTCCCAGCCCATCTAAAGACAGTGACCTAGGGCTGGACGAGCCCTAGGAACCCTCTGGACAAGCAGCTGCCTACACAGCAGGCTTCAGGCCCATCCAGGAGGCAGGGTCAGAGACAGGTATACAGCTCAGCAAGAGCAGCTCAGGAAGAGGCTGGAGGCCCTGGATCCTCCAGCAGGAGAGAGGAGGGATGAGCAGTCCTCTGGGTGAAACTGCTCCCACCATTAGCACCTTCAGAAACTTGACAGAAGAGTCCTTGCACTGCTCATATACTGTCCTACAGACGTTCACTGGTGTCTATTTTGGAGGCAGACTATTGAGCTAGATGGACCTTTGGTCTGACACAGGACCATTGTTTTCATGCTCTTTTGTTTTATTATATTTTTACAAGACAAACGGCCCAGACATTTATAAAAATGAGTAAAAGAAAGAAAAAAAAAAATCCAAGGGGAAATGAATGAGCATTACTCACATCAAAAAAGATTTGCAACCATTTATTTCAGAAGCACTTCATGCTTCAGACCAAGGGCTTGATCTTTGAGCCTCACTAGTGTCAGACATTTGGATGGAAAAACCATCCCATGGAAACTGAGCTAAGCTAGATTAACATACAAGGCTTTGAAAGAAACACTCCACATTTGCTTTCGGCAAATTTGTTCTGTTGGTGAAAATATCTGGAAACGATCCACAGTTTTTATCCCTGTCAGAAGGTCCGTGCATCCTTCCCACAAACTGACAGAGCCAATGCCTGGGACAGGATGCGATTATCCATTAAAACCCTTTTCCTACTGCAGGATTGAGAAAATATGTCATCAAAGGTTTTCTCAGCAAGTACTCTTAGGGAAAGAAAGTGGCAGGAAAAAGTGTTTTAAGAGTGAATAAAAGAAATAGGAGCTACAAAGAGAGTGAAGAGAAGGAACAGTTGTTGGTAGCAGCTGAGCAGAAACTAGAGGCAAGTGCAGACTCTGGGAAAAACACACAGGAGGAGACTTGGGAGAGAGCAGGGAGATAAAGCTGTGTTCCTGATGGAGAGGTCTCCCATGGAGGACTGACCCTGAACTGTCAGAGATTTGAAGAATGAGAGGCAAGTGATTGAAAGGCTCTATGGAGGATAACCCTTGGGAGTCTTTGTCCTGAGGAAGTTATTCCTGGTTTCAAAATTCCAAAACTGTTATCTGAAATGACAACTGTTTTTAATTGATCATGACATGCTCAAAGCACACTTAATAGGATGTGAATAATCAGGACAGCTGCTTTGGTGACACAAAATGCAGAGAAACCATTTTGATCCTATTTCATAAGAATGTGTTCTGCGTCACTTACACACTGCAATCACAGCTAATCAGGCTGCTTTCTTGGGATACCTTTGGCTTTTAATTACCCTGTCAATTAGAGTTAGGGGTGTTAATGTGGCAATGAAATGATACAGATTGCTCCTGGGTTCTGTTCTCTACTTGTTTGCATTCATCAGTCTTGAAAGAGGAAGAGTTTACACACTGTCTTGACATGGATGCTAATAAGCCTGAAATGAGAGATACACTGCATTGCATAAATAGGTGCCAGCAGCCACGAAGAGAACAAGCTCTGTTTTGTTGAAAGGCACAATGCAGTACAGTAATGAAGAGGTAGAGAGCACAGGCTCCTGGCTAGGGCCGAACACACCTCTGTTTCTCAAGGATGAATGGATCTAGCCAGTGAGTGGATAAAAGCATTTTAGAAGAGGGGACTGATGGCAAAAAAACAGCCACAGCTGAAGAAAATGGACCAGAACATAAAGCATTCTATAGACATATGGTCTTTAAAGTAATAGAAATCATTTGAAACTGAACAAATTAAGGTAATTTCCAACTGAACTGAATGAGAGAAGCATTCTTAAAGTAAATAAAATTATGCTGATGTACATCTGAGAAAATGAGAAATCAAAGTCCCATATTTATCTGCAAAGCATTTTGGACATTTTTGTTTGTTTGTTTTAAATAGTCTGCATTAAGTTGGACAAAGTGTAAAAATGAGAACTATTACTAATGCCATATGACAGGCTATATTAACTTGTATCAAGTGTACATGGTTTTGTGCAAATCAATCCTTTCTCATTGCTTTTGTAATCTTTAGTGGTGCAAATGCCTATGGTGTCCCTGGGTGCTTATGACATATTTGGTTTTCAAGGTAAAGTAAAAGATACATAAAATCCACACAAATGGATTATTTCTTTATGTGGCTCGTAAAAGTCTTATCATGCAGTGATTGTAATGAGTTCTGTATTCACACATCCTTACCCCGGAAAGATCTTTGTGGCAAACTCATTCCCTCAAGCAGTTTTGTACACAAAATGGAATCTTAGGACTTCTGTGACCTCAATGGATATATCTGGTTAGAGAAAAAAAAAGAAGTATAAGCAGTGGATGCTGCTAGCCATACCACTGATAAACCTGAGATAATCCTGAACTTCAGAGTAGTTCTCGTTCATTTTGACTTCAGCTTACATACTCTGGGTTTTTTCCAGATTGGACAGAAAGTACACTATTCATTCATCTTCATTCAGTTTCTTGTTCTCATTTTAGTGCACAATGCTCCAGTACTTGGACTGAAAACACTGAAAGGAGAATTATAAGAATTCACACTGTGGGATTACTATCCATCAAATCATTAGGTTTTATAATCACTGTAAAAAATACATTCACTCCCTCTCCAAAAGTTTAAGATCTAAACAACCTTTCAAAGGCCTCTTTAAGAATTGCAATTTTCCTAATGGTCCATTATATCAGTACAAGTTTCCTCACAGATCAAGGGCAGCAGATCATTTTAAGAGCATAGACTCTCTGAGTTAAGGTTAACAGCCTCCTGTTTTTATTTTAGGAAGACCATTTTGATTGTTAGAGATGCTTTCTGGCCCATGGTAAAAACATGGTAAATCTGTGGGGAGAAGGCCATTTGGGACAGCTGTAGATACTGGCTGAGTATATATTAAACTAGTATTTACTCCTTATGTGACAACTTGATTCTAAGATGAAATTTTACATCTTCACAGTTTAAAATTTTACAAACTGATTAATTGAAATTCCTTGCAGTGTATTTCTTGGCAGTCTTTTCTGTGTTCTCCTTCCCACCCTCACAGTAGAAATACCTAGCATGGTATCATAGCTTCCCTAGTGTCTGTCTGAAGACTTTTGGGAGAGCTGGAAAGAGCCACAGGTTCCAGCCTCCAAAAACCTCTGTTCGTGGAACTAAGAGTTCTGCTTTCAGATTTTGCAGGGCCATGACTTATGTCACAGTTCTGCATTGTGAACCTATGCTGCAGACTCCACAGTCAGGAGCCAGAAACTGGCTGTCAGCATTACCTGTCTTCCCTCAGCTCCTTCCTGTTAGCTCACTTGGCCACAGTATCATGAGGCAAAACAAAGCAGTTACCTTGGTACGTTTCCAGTTCTTGCAGTGGATCACAGCAAAGAAAGCCTGCTTGCTCAGAATAAGAACTGGAAAATCAAGTCCCATCATTAAAAATATTGGGCACCACCTTTCTACTGACCTGCTGGGTTGCTTTATTCTCTGTCTTATGCATAGAAAAAGAAGGAAAAAGTAGCTGGAAAGCACATAGAAATTCAGGATCCATTAGGATTCATCACCACAAACCTCTGTCTTATCAGTGTGCTAGCCTCTGGGTAATACATTTTTCAGCCATGTTTAATTAGCAATGATCAGTATCATTAGCTTATTTTACACAAATCATGATGAAAACATAGTGCCACCAGACGTTGTGATGCCATCTTTCATGAGCAATGAGTCAGTGGGACCTTGGAGGCTGCGATGGGAGTTCTCTTTTTCTTTGCAATCTCCAGTGAGTCTCATTTGGTCACACAGAGGACAGGGGCTGTTGTTTGAGACAGCACCTCATGAAGGGGCTGCATGACAAGGTGGTATAAAAGGCCTTACGCTCTCTGCCCCATGTGTTTAAAAGTGCAGGTGACAGAAAGAAGAAGAGGAGCACGATCTTCCTCTGCTTTCCTGCTGCTAAAATAGAAAACTCCTTATGTTACCATCATGCCTGTTCTAGGGAGGGGAAGAAAGTATCCTGCACCAAGGCAAAGGCCACAGTTCCTGACAGACTGGATCAGAATGGGCTTTGGATGCCAGAATAAATGTAGGCCAGGGCCATTTTATACGGCATGCATGTTAAATCTACTCTCCTTGTATTAGAATATCACCATTGTCTAATAGTCTGTCTATTCCCAAAGTCTTATGCACCCACCTGCATGTGACTTTATCTTTGTTTTGCCACAGTTCAATAAGCACTGTTATAGAGACATCAAAGGAAACAATAGTAACTGAATAATGTTAGCATTTGATGCCGTAGAAATAAAATAAAATATCTGAAGCAGAATAGAGCCACAAGATAAATGTCTTCAGAGTCAGAAAGAAAGAATGTCATGGCTTTAACCTGTTTACATGAAAGTATTCTCTCTGGTGGGATAATCAAAGTTTCAAAGATGTTGTCCTATATAATATCAAATTCTATTACTATTCAGCAAGGGAAAA
Source organism: Centrocercus urophasianus (assembly GCF_019232065.1). NCBI lineage: Eukaryota > Metazoa > Chordata > Aves > Galliformes > Phasianidae > Centrocercus > Centrocercus urophasianus. The sequence goes on from NW_024885022.1 coordinate 2,619,676, forward strand.
GCTATTCCCTGAAAATCAGGGTCCTCTTAAAGAGCTTCCAGCAGGAAAAAGCTTGTATTGTGTGCACAAGCAAATACAGAAGGCATCTCAGAGGGAAATGTTAGCCTCAAATTAATTTCTGTCAGATTTGATTGAAAAACTCACACATATCTGTCCATTGGAGGTTTGTGACCTGACTCTGCCTGACTGGGATTTGGTAATCCAATAGAGACTCTTACAAAACATTTATCAGTTTTGCTGTAGTCAAGAAACAAAGCTGAAGAAAGTGAGTAACATCAGTAAAATTAGAACAAAGAGAAATTTTATCTAATCTCTCTGCAGATTCATTTGTTCAATGACTATAAAAAAAAGTGCCCATAATCAGGAGAAAGCACACATACAAATAAACAAGCAGCAACAACAACAGAAACAAAACCCACCATTAACAAAAAAACCCAACTACTTAGAGATAAAAATTATTTCAAAATGTTATGCTAATACTCTCTAGCATCATTGCACCATTTCTGAACCAAATTGTTTTGTTATTTTATAATGCATCTAATGGGATTTTTCCTACCAAGTCAAGGTCACATCCTTAGTTTCTTACACACTTGTTGCTGGCCACTATTGAGTCTGGTCTAAGAATAAACAAGACCTAATTTTTTTCTCATGTGGCTGGTTTTGAAAAACTGTCCCATTAATCTTTCACTCAAATTCTCAACTAGCTACTCAGCCTTCACTTTTTTCTCTGTTTCTTATTCTTAGGACTTTAACATCTCAAATAAAAATAAAATAAAATAAAATAAAATAAAATAAAATAAAATAAAATAAATCACTTAAATATCTTGAGAAAATATTCCATTTTTGAAACATTTCTTGTGCATATGGTATCTAAATGTTAAGGCAGACATTGCCAGATAGTTGATCTAGCACTGGACACAGCCAAACCCCTCCTTCGTGCTGGCAGCCCCATGCTAACTGCAGGGACTTAGTTCTTTCTTTTGACACAATAAAACAACACAGAATCGACATCTGCTGTCAGCCACTCAGAACAAGAATCTTGACTTTTATGGTCATTATTGCACACCATTCTGAACTTTGGCCTCATTATATCACTTATTTCATAATGAGACATAACTGAGACACAGCTTCTGATCCAAATTGTTCACCATTTAAAGAAACCGTGCTAAGTTTCATTCAGTCAAATTAAACTGAGTGAGGCAGCTGTATCTAGTCTCAGAGATTTTGTACAGTTTATATCATATTTCATTACAACAGTTTTTTAGGATCTTTAAATGAATGAAGAAGATTGGGAAGAGTGTAAGGGGATAATGGGAAACTGAAAGGAGGGAAAAAATTAAAATAGAAATTTTGGTATGATGACGAGTAGGGACCATAAAGGCAAGGAAATGGGATGTGTGCATCTGAATGGGAATGGGTACTGAGGGAATGGGTATTGAATCAGAAGAAAAGGGGCAAGAGGCTGAGAGAGATATGGAGCACAGGTTTCAGGAACAAAACTCTCCAGTTTCTTCCGGAGCTTCTGGGTAGAGAAGGAAATGAGTGTGCTGGGTCTTATGCCTGCAGAGGTCCACTTTGCACAACAGGACTAATGAGGAACCAAATGCCTGACTCTTGTATGCTAAATGGTAAGCACATGGGACAATAACTGAACTAATTTCCTTTATATGTTTTTTCCACTAAGTAATTTACTCCAGGTTTTCAGGGCCCAGTCAGGAGAAAGCAGGGTGATTTATACCCTGGTGACCACAGCAGAAGGATGCTATGGCCTCACTGCTGTTCCTGCTTCCATAAGGTAGTTGTCTATAGAAGTGGCATGCTAAAATCTAGCAGAATTACCTACTTTTTCTTTCTATTTTGATATGATTTCTTCAGGCTAACTAAGGAGATGAACAAGGAAAGAACACCATCAGAAGCTCACTTGTACACTGAATGAGTACAGAGAAAAATGGTAAAACAGATGCATTGCCACTGCAATCACACATGCAAGTGTCTAGTAAATCAAGACTTGCAGAATATTTGGTGCTTTATCCCCCACTGTTGCAATTCATGTGTATTCATTTACTCCGTGAAATTGTAGAATGCCACAACTTTTATTCGTTGTCACATTTTTCATTGTACGTTCCCCTTTTATCTTCTTTATCTAGCAACCAGGAAACACTGTATTTTTAACAGGCATTTCCATTAGGGTATTGACTAAGTGCTTCCCAAGTCCTCTGTCACAAGTCACTGAAACAAGATAGGTGAAGTAGTTATTGATGTCTTCTACTACCTGGGCAGCTGACACTAATTCCAACTATTTTTGGAGGAGGAGGAAAAAGAGGCAGTGTAAAAGTAACAAAATAGCATCACTTCAGAATCTATCTGCAGTCAATTGTAGCCACTTTCCTGCCCCCCAAAATTACTGTGGATCACAAATGAGGTTTGCTGGCTATCACACTATCACAACTCATCACATGCCTCTCAAGGGACTGAAATTCCAGAGCCTGTGCCTTTAGGATGTATCACTTTTTAGGGACTATGATGGATACATCTGAATACCAATAAACATCAGCGTTTATGTGGAGTCAGGTCTCTTAAGCCTAAGCCTCCAGAAATACAAGATAAAGCAGAAGCTAGATTATCCACAGCTGAGATAGAATAGATCAAAACCAGACACAGCTTGGAAAGTCAAAGAATGAGCGGTTGGCCACTGTTGCTTACAATAGCCGAGCTCACAAAAAGCAAGTGGCATGATGGCATAATTTTTCAAGCACACGCAGAGACTTTCAAAAAGACTGTATAATTCAATTTTGGAACTCACTACCACAGGATTTTTAGACTGGCTATTTTGTTTTTTCTTCCACTTTTAGCCAAATGTACAAGATCATAGGAAGTCAGGAAGATCTCCTAACATATGCTTCATTCTTACACTGTTTTGCTAAGCACCTAGAAGCAACCACAGTACAGTAGTTGTCATGTTCTTTGTGAAGGCAAAACAGGGCACAGGACTGCTGAGTCCCACAATCATTTTTTTAATCTTACAATTCCAGTTCTAGAAATCTTTATTGCACGAGAATCTCAGATTTCAGCTAAAATCTTAAACCTCTAATGATGGCATATGTAAAAAAAACTAAAAAAATATAAAAATCACTGTGCTACGTGGCCTAAAAAATATGGAGAATAATAAGTCTATGTACATTTCATTTCTGCAATTTAAGCTAGTCTTATAATTGTGGCTTACGATTTCTGAACACTATCGGGACTTGTAATTTTGTTCCTGTTTCAGACTTATTACTACAGTAAATACATTCTACGTGCAGAACTTCATTGGAAAAAAAAAAAAAAGAAGAACAAAAACACATGAAACATCCTTCCATCAAATGGTTACATAAAATACTGTTTTCTCTTTCAGAACTTCAAGAAGTTTTGTTGAATTCACTGAGCGCTCACAGCTTCTATCAAAGTCTGGTCTAGAATGCCTTGATGAAGAGCCTTGTGAATAACTATCCTCAGTTCTACTGTGTACCTTGAATACCAACAATCTTACAACAGGCCAAGAAACACATAGATATTCGGTTTGAGCAGGAGCACAGAACTGCTCATTTAGAACTTGCAATGGTCTAGTGGACTTGCAGGCAGGTGGAGGGGCAGGGAGAGGAACTCAGTCCTTGTTTCCTTAGCAGGGCCTGTAACCTATGTTGACAGCACTGCTAATATTAGCTGTCTGAAGGATGGGCTGCTAATGAATGCATTTCAAACACAGCAGCTCTGTAGCTCTTCCAAAGTAGAAATGAACTCTGCCATGGTTCAGAGAAAAATATTCTGAAAGGAATATGGCATTTTAAAAATTTGTTTGCATAACTTAAAGTTTTGCAAGACAACAAGGTTGAAGAAAACAGGCATCATTTAAGGAATATCATGTCATGGTCTATCCTCTGACATTTTACAGGTGATTTTAACAAAATATCCCAAGATTTGGTGTGGAAGAAAATAAGAACTGCTTTGTGCAATTTCTGTTCCAATTCCATACATGGTGAAGGGTTAAAAGAAACTGCATCTATTCAGTCTGGTTACTGTCCAAGACACCTGAACTGAAATGTAGTATTTGTGATCACAGTCAGTTCTGAACCAGTTAAAATCTTTGAATCTAATCACACCAGCTGCCTGGGAAAGATTTCACTGACACAAAAAATGCAACACAATAAGTACAGTAAAATAAGATGTCCCCTGACTTTATATTGTTGGCTTGACTGAAGTGTTTCAGTATGAGCAGAAAGTCAGCTAAAGCATCAATTCAAAACCCAAAAGCATTACAGAAGTGTTAGAGGAGAAACATCAGGACTTTTGTTTTCTAGTTCTCATCAGAATTAGTGAAATACATTCACTTTGAATATAATTCTCACCTTGTTGAGTGTAAATTTGTTTAGTGTTCATTTGGTTCATGCTTTTTTTCATTCATGATCTTTAAAAGAGAAAGTTTCTATGCTTGCAAGATAAGGTGATTGGTTTTTTTTACCACAGAACAAGGTAATCTGCAGAGTAAAAATTTAAATATTCTCCTTCGAAAGTCAGAACAACTATCTAATATAATTGTCTCCTAACTCTCTACCAGTTTAACAGCAATAATCAGAACTATTTAGAGTGTTTTTTTTTCACATTCTACAATTTGGTTAGAGGAAGCAGAAAACACCATTATCTGCACTATCGTAGTTCTACGAGTTCTAGTCTCTCAGTAAAAAATCGTCCCCTGCCATCTAATCTAACTCTCCCTTCCTTTAGTTTAAAACCATTCCCCCTTTGTCCTATCCCTATATACCCATGTAAAAAAAAAAAAAAAAAAAAAAAAAGAAAAAAAAAGGATTTCCCTCATGTTTATAAACTCCCTTTAAATATTGGAAGGATGCAATGAGATCTCCCTGCAGTCTTCTCTTCTCCAGGCTGAACAAACCCAGTTTCTTCAACCTATCTTCATAGGCTGCACTTTGCTTTGTTGAATCCCATTAGGTTCATAAGGGCCTACCTTTCGAGTTTCACATGGTCCCACAAGCCTTGAGCACATGCTCAGCTACAAAAAGCTATTTTTCAATGTTGCCACCACCATTAGCTATGCATTTTTGCCAGCTGTGAACAAAAGCCTGTATGCCACACTGGCAAAAATCTGCAGCAGTGACCCACTGTCACTGGCAGCACTGCTGAAACGCACCGCTCACCGCCTCGCTGTGCCCACATCCACTGTTTGGTTTTCATAAACATTCAGTAAGTGTTGATGAATGTCAATGGGTGTCATTTTTTCCACATGGAGGAATTCAGTTCCACACCTTTGCCTCATAAACACTTTTATGTCAGACGTCACTTGGTCAGACATCGCTTGGCTGCCATCTGTCACACGATACCAAAATGTAATGGGATGTCAGTAAGAAGGTCCAGCCTCTACTGCCATACCACCTTCTCTGATGTCGTGGGTCAACACAATAAAATAGGAGGCATTACTTTCAGAGCAGCCCTTGTATTAGTGAGTTTAATTATTTCACTTCTCATTTTCAGAATCTGAATTTTGTTTGTTCTGCTTCTGAGCATGTATTTGAGTAGAATGGCCGGACTATGGTGTAATCAGTGCCATCCTGCCATGATGCAATGTTTATGGTTCTAGAGACAGCAGACCATCCTCATGGTTTATCACAGCAGAGCAGTTCCAAGCAGAACATAACACCAGGCTGCTAAATCTAATTTTTCAGTATTTTTCTCTGATTTTGAGTTTACCTCTTAAAGCTCTGGGCAGATATATCCTAAAGATGGAGTCGGTGGAGGTGCAGCACTGATGGCTTTTGAGATTGATGCACTCAGGTGCCCCCAACTCACCAGGATTGTCCTTTTGCTCAGATATGGTCTCACAGAACACCCCAACTTGGAAGGGACCCACAAGGATCATCTAGTAGAATCTCTGTTTCACTTCATGAAGCTTGCAGTGTAATGACTGGGGAAAGAATACAGACCTCCCACCCTCTGAAAAGGAGTGAAAGAATTTCTCTGAGTTCTGGGAACACTTTCCCCAAAGTCCTTCTTCTTCTTGAACGGTGTGGTAAAGCCTCATGCTCCTGTATGCCATACGTTACTCAACATATGATACCATCGTGTCACCTGCTGACAAAAGTCAGCAGAGCTGGCTTGATACTGAGTGCACAACAGATGGAGCACAGACTGCTGCCTGCAGGTGCCAGGGCTGCGCTCTGGTTTTGTTGCGACTGAAAGGCAAAATAGAGTCCTGAGCTTGAAAAGCTGTCTATAAAAATCTCAGAGATCTATGGGTAAAGAATTCCACAGAAATGCCTCTAGATTAATAACGGTGTTATTTTTAATTCAGCTGCCATTAGCCACCACCTGTCTTCATAATCCATCTGCACTGCAGTGCTGGCCTACTGAGACTCTGCTAGTTGGTACTGCTGCAGAGCTTCATTCTCTCCAATCTAAAATAGCAAATGGCCAAGGTAATACAGCACTGGAAAAAGTAGCTAAAGTAAATTAACAAAGGATGCCTTCATTTTGGAATTGTCTTTAATTGAAACTCCTTAATTATAGCATTCTATAAATAGCAACATTTTTATATATTGTAATATTTCTATTGAACAAAATTGATAGAATTGCATTTTGCAGTGGTGGACAAAAGAATGCATTCGTAAAAATGATTTCTCAAAATCTACCTTATCCTTTTCTCAAAATCTACCTTATCCTGTTGAATTGGGAATTTTTGAGTAGGAAAGTAGGAGGGAGACACAGAAGGGTGGGGAATTAATACATATTTGAATTGTTTTCACATTTTGGTTTATTTTGATTGAAAACCTGACAAGTAAAACACTAATGATAGTGAAACTGGATGGGAGCTCTTTCTATTGGTTTCAGTTGACTTTAGATCAGACCCAAGAAAAGAGACCTACTGGTCTTACTTTGTTAATGATTGGAAAAAAGAATGCAGCTACATGATATGGAAGCGGGGCAGAGGTTTCAGACCCTGATCAGCAAAAGCACAAATCTCAGCCTTTCACATTTGACTGTTTCTATGCTGAAGAACACACAGCTGGAATATATAACTCTGAACATAGCATTCCTTTGACTTATCAGAGTTTGGCTGGAACCTGCTAGAAGAAAGGGGTCCAAAAGTGGAAGGAGGCAGGCTGGATCCTGCAGAAGATCATGAGGTGGAGAAATTTTAGCCACCAGTAAGACCAAGAGAAATACCCCTGTAAGCTGTACTTATTTGTCTACGTTTCTTCACATTTTTGAACTAGAAAATAAATATTGAAATACATTTGGTGACAGCACAATTTTTTTCTTGGGCTACTGAGCTCTCCAACACCCTCTCTTCAACATCCTATGCATACACAATTTTGTTGTGAGACAAGGAGATATTGAGTTTTTTAGAATAGCTATTTCATAACATCTATTTCAGAAAATATCCAAGTTTAGGAAAGCCATAGGGATGTCATCCTCTGAGGCCCAGCCCTGTGAGGTGCCTATGTCCCTTAACTGCTCAGCATGTCAGAAGGAGGCTCTTCATATGCATCTGCATTGCTCAGTCTCTGTTTAATGTACCTCTGAGGCAGAGAAACAGCCTATAATTCCTGAGAAGCTGAAACAACAGAAGCTTCCTGTGGTCCTGTATTAACGCTTCAGAGGAAAAACCTGCAGGTGGACGTTCACTCATTGCAGATTCTCATTCTCCAGCATGTGC
>NW_024885022.1:2720074-2893418 GCF_019232065.1 Centrocercus urophasianus
ATGGCAGTTGGGAGATGGTTGCAAGAATGTACCATGGAGTGGGGGCTTTGGGGGGGGGGGGGGAGTTCTCAGCCACCCTGCAGCTGCCTGGAACACTGGAACATACCAAGAGGGTCAGGGCAGGGGTTCTTGAGCACCCTGCAGCTAGCTGTGCTAGACAGCAGCAGAGGGGGCAGAGCGTGCTGATACCCCACAGGCAGCCAAGGGAGACGTAATCGTTAAAAACTGTTGAGTTTCAAGAGTTGTATCAGCTGTCCTTCGGCACCTCTTCTGCCCTGATCCTGGAGGAGAGAGATGGGGAGAAGAGGGCCCGGCATCCTCTGCACAACCATACTGGGACAAAAAGGGGGTCTGCTAGAGGGCCTGTGTCTCTAGGGCCTGGTCTTGGCCTGAGAATTGGCCAGTTGTGGATGAGAAGGCTGATAAAAGATTGCAGTCCTCAGCCTGCACTCTCCGTGGCAGAGTGGGTGACTGAAGGTGAAGCCAGGCCCTCACTACAGCACGCAGAGCTGGATATCAGTCATGCCTCTAGAGGTCGTTTGGACAAATTCGATCTCTGCAGTTTGTTGAATAGCAGTCTTAGGAAGCTTAGGGACAGGGATACAGGTGTGCAGGTGGATACAGGTGTGCAGGTGGCCATCCCCCAGCAGTTGACCCCCTGCGTACCTCAAGCACCAGGAAGCGTTCATATCCTGCCACCAGGTGAAGAGGAAAGGGAGGTATTTGTTTCCCGTGCAGTGTCTAAATTAGAAAATGTGCCAAGAGAATCAACAGACTGTTGTTGAACTAAGATTTAAGCTAGTTGTGTTCCTGTTTCTGGTGGTGACTTGCTCTGCCTGTGCTAACATGGTACTGGATGGTCTCAGTTTGTTCCTTGCTAGAAATGGTGGCAAAAGAGAAGCAGTCTGCCCTGTCTCGTGTTTTTGCTGGTAGGAAGCCAGCTACCATGATGGTGTATGTTTAATGTGAGATTCTCAGTTAATAAATTGCCTTGGGCTATAAGACTATACACTGCTGTCACTGCCAAACCCGTAGAAAACAGTATGCAGTCTCCCTTTGGTGATGCACATACGTTTATTTCTGAATTTGATGTCTTCCTATTCAAACTCAATGAGCCAAAAAGGACATATTATTAAGATGTCACAGTGTGCAGTCCCTTGCTGGTTTTAAGCTGTTTAATTCTGTTCAAAGAGTGGAAGTGTTTCAGCGTTATGGTTTTTAGAAATGCACAGCTTTTGTATTAGTCACACCAGTGCAAGAACAGCCTTGCCTTTTAGATGAGTTCTTAGTGGTTCGGTGCACTCTTTGCCACACTGGAAGGTGAAATCACATGCTTCTGTCTTTTTATTTCAATCCAGTAAAGGACTTGAGTGCAGGTACGGGTGAAATTTTGATACGCTGCTTCTAAGTTCTGTTGGTTTTATTTTGTCTGTAGATACAAATGTCTGGAATGGATGTTTTTCTTGATTCCACTTATGTCATCCAACAGACTGTAAAATATAAAAATATTTGCACGTTTGCTGCAAAAAAAATCTCTACTAAATTACTGCCTTTCTAAAAGTGGTTGGTGGTTTTTTCAGATCCCTTGGAAATGGACTTGGGAAAACATAAAGTACAGTATGTTACATCATTCAGCTTCAGGTTACAGTTCTGGAAGTTGCCTTTCTTATTTTACTATTGCAGTTTCATACACATTTTCCCAGGTTATTAAGGGTACATGAAGTAAGTTTAGCCAGATCTAAATTCTTGTAATGCTTGCAATTTCTTTTATTATATTATTTGATTTTTTTACGTATTTATCCAACCAGCAGCTATGAAACACAATAATATAATTGGGCAGTAAAGGCTTTTAGTCTTGATGAAGAGACGAAATGTTTTCTAGGACCAAGAAATAAAATTACATGAACTTTTGAAGTTTAGCTCTTATCTTTGAAATGGTTGTGTTACGCTGTCATTCTCTGGAATTATTTGTGCATTTCAAAAGCAAATTTCCTTAAAGATTTTTCCCTTCATATGCAAGCTGTTGTCTGAAACCTGATGGTTGCAGTATAGCTTGTGGGTTTAGTGTTTTCTGAGTGTACCATATTAAAAAATCCTACTTGGCTATCAAGGCTGCATTTTGGTATCTAGGTGATTCTCAATTCTGCAGCTAAATTGTTAAACAGTTTCAAAATTTTAGGGCCTTGAGGCGATCTGCTCCTCTGCTCCTCTGGCAGTGTTACCCTGATGGAGTCTTGAGCTTGTGCATGAATCACTGCAGCATTAGGTCGAGGGTTCCTTGAGCCTGGATTGAGGTGGATTTGTTGGAGGAGGTCAAACTGTGAGTGCTGTTGATTGTGGCATGGGGCATATGCTCCATGCTGTTGATTCTGCTGTGGCAGCAATGACTTTCAGCAGGAGTGCAGGATGATCAGGTGGCAGCAGGGATGTTTTAATGACCAAAATGTTGGCTAGAGGACACTTCAAGGACTTCACCTGACTTGGTGGGCTTAGCAGTGAGCAGCATTATCCAGACAGCCTATTTCATCTCAGAAGTATCCTCTGAGGAATACGTGTCTGTGGTTTGGGCTTATTGGTGAGATGTTTTAGGCTATCTCATGTCACCTTCTATATGTGATTTCTTGTGTATATCCAGCTTTTATTGATCAGAAGTCTGAAAGCATGTGTGAAGAAGAAAGAAAAAAGAAAATGCTTCCGTTTTATGTAGTATCTTCTTTTCACTTAAAGTCAGTTTCCCTGTGTGGCTGAGGAATTGATATAAAGGCATCCCAATTCTGTAGCTTTTTTGTCTCTCTGACCTCACTCTTTAACTACTGCTTAAAGATAAAATAGGGAGAGTTTGTAACCTCCAGCACAGGTTTTAGTTCAGCTTTGTGCCTTGGCTCAAAAATTATTTGGATGCTTTTCTGTCTTCGCTGGGCGCAGGAGCCAGGCTGCAGGAGGTGGTTGTGATTTCCCTTTGAAGCAGTGGGACTTGGGGCCGAAGTGGTTTCCTTTCTGCATTGCTCTGGCCCCACATGAACAGCCAGCTGCCTCTGCTCCTCGGTGGGTGATGCTGGCAAACCAGAGTCAGAAACTGCAGCAAAGCCTTTCCACTGAAGCTGTTTGCTTAGGAGGTGACAGTAAAGCAGGAAGGGGGTATGAGAACAGCAGTGTGGGAATCTTTTCTTCGAGCCTCCAGCTGACATCCAGCTTGCTTTCTTTGTGGTTTGGTTCCCTGGGGCAGCTGGCAGGGCTGTGCCCCAAGGTAGCTGTTAAATTCTTTGACAGATGGTGAGAGCTGGTGTTGGCAGCACGCTGCACTTCAAAGTCAAGTATTGGCAGAATTGGTTGCAAATAATCATTGTTTGTAAAGCCACACCAACCTGTGTTGTAGTGTGATGTTATTTTTTCTGCTTTGTTCAAGCAGCCTCAGTAATGAAATGCTCCTCAACGTGTTCTGTTAGTGAGCAACAGGCAATTTCTCCGAGTGTTTGGAGGAATTTCATCGGTGCTGGGCTTTCAGCTTATAAACCTCGGAGTCCCAGCATGGCAAGTAGTGGTAGGGTTTGTTTTGGCAGGCTGTAATAACCTTGGCCTCTTTTTGTGTGGAATAGTAGTGGTAAATAAGAAGCTGTGCTGAAATTCCATGGCATGAGCTAATTAATTTGGGCAGATTCCTGTCTCCCAGCTGTCAGCATGCAGTTTCTTAACACCTTCTATAGAGCAACAGGTCACATTCATTCAGAATTTCCTTGGAGAGGTCTATTCTCAAATTAATTTTTATTCGGGTGCATAAAAATAGCTAGTGAAACAAAACTCTTCAAAACTGTAATGGCTTCACAGTAAGTCACAAATTAAAAGTAAGTGTCTTTCAACTAGTGAGTGCTCATACTTTTTTACAAGATATAGTGGGAAGACTAGGCAAAATGGATTTTGAGAACTGTTTCTGAAGGGTCTTTTGTGTTTGTTTTGTTCTCTAATGACTGCAAGTCAGTAGTTACATCTTGGTAAGTCCAGTGGCTCATTTTTCCATTCCAACTAGTATCTTACCACTATCTATCTAATGAAATTTCTTTCAGGTAAGTTATATGTTTCCAATGTGTGCCATCTTAAAGCAAGTAGTACTAGGAAACTGGTTACAAAGCAGGGCATACAGTGTTTCCAGTGTTCACTAAAAGCTATGTTTTGTGCTTGGCTTTGTTGTTTGTTTCCTAACAACTCTTATTTCTATCATTAAAATACTAGGATGTTATATATCATACCCCTTCTTTGCTCTTTTTGTTCCTGCAGGCAATTAGTCGTTACTTGCCCAGACGGGATCCAGTTTTGAAACCTCTCATCTATGAGATGGTCCTGCATGAGTTTTTGGAGAGTGACTATGAGGTACTACAGCCAGACGTGTCCACATGTAGCAGCAGTTGCAAGCAAAACACACTCAGCAGTGTAGAATTCATAGTGTTCAAACAGGTTGTCAATGAACGATTCCACGATAGCAAAAAAAGACACTTTTTGTTTGTTTACAGAAGAATAAGTAAAATGTTTTTCAGAGAACACTAATCTTTTAGGATTATTTACTTATTAGGAATACTATTATTTTTAGTCGTTTAATGTAAAACAAGTAGCCCACCTGCTTCACAAAGCAAGCAACACCTGAAAGAGACCCAGCTTCATGAATCTTGATAACGTTGCCCTGAGAAGGAAAATCTATACGCTGTGCGTGTTTGTGGGCATGTAGAAGTGGCTTAGAGGTGTAGCACAGCATGTATCATCTCAGAGGCTTAGCTGGGGCTTTGATGTTTGAAATGTTCCTTAGGCACTTATTTCTGTTTCTGTTACAATCTCTTATACTTTTAGGGGTTTGCAACCCTGATAAAAGAGTGGCCTGGAGACCTCTACAACAACACAATCATAGTTCAAGCTGTAGTAGATCACCTGAAGAAAGATCCACAAAACAGGACGTTGTTAAGAACCCTTGCAGAACTGTGAGTACAATTTAAAACTCCTATTACAGAAAGTGTGCTTGAGATAGGATACAGTAGGTTATAAATATTTGTCTAAGTCTCTTAACAGAGATCCTTGCTGTGTTGCAGTGTTGCAGTGTATGAACACTAAGAGTTTAGTATAAGACTGGATTTGCTACTTCTCTTTCCAAAACAAATAGCCTACGTTTCTCTCTGTGCTGCCTGAGGAAGTCTTTTTTGGGAAGAGGAAAATAACAGGAAGATAATCTGTTTTTCTTTTTCCCCTCTGTTTGAAAAATAGTATATTTAAGTTTACTGCATGGCTGGAAATATGTGACTAGAAAATGTGTTAAAGATGATCTGGTTCTAAAGTACTTCTTACAAGGATACAGTTCTTCAGTTTTCTCAGCCTGATGCCCACCTATATTAAGTTATCTTCATACACCCTCTTTTGAAGAAGGCAGTCTGCTGCTGCTTACTGTCTGCTGCTCTGTTACTGTCTGTCCCAAAGTTTTAAGAGAGCAATATGAGTTGGTTTTTTGTGTGTTCGTTGCTTTTTTTTTTTAATTTTATTTTGCTCTGAAGTGGTTTTCAGGTGGCTTCCAAAATTAGAAAAGCTAATGTTTCTGTGTAGCTTTAAAACAGGAGGCAGTGAAAATGCAGGAACCACAGAACATGAATACTGTGACTGTTACATAAATGGAGTTGCACAGTGCTATTCCTCATTATTAAAAAAACTGGCAACTATTCACATGTTCATAAAATCAAGTAGCATCCTAATATGTTTTGCATTCTGATGTATATTTATTTATTTTCCTCTCCGAGGTGATTTTCTTGCACTTAGGTCACATAAATTATAAGGCTGCTTTTTGGCAGGTATACGTATGACCAGCGCTATGGCAGAGCCCTAGAAATTTACCTAACTCTCAGACACAAAGACGTCTTCCAGTTGATCCACAAGCACAATCTGTTCAGTTCCATCAAAGATAAAATTGTTCTGCTCATGGATTTTGATTCAGAGGTACGGTGCTTTTAATATTCACTTTCACCTTAACAAATTATGAATAAATTAGTTTAAAGATAGCAGTGAAGCATGGAGTTGTTTTACTGCGTCTGGATACATTCTGAGACAAGGAGATGTTTGCCTGGACTGCACAGTGATTAATCCAGGGATGAAGTTTTTTTTTTATATTTCCATTTGAGTGTCACTCACAGTGAGAAGAGTGCCAGTGCTGAGATCATTTGTGCAGGTAGACTTACACCATGATGTTTCTCTGCGTTTCTCCTCAGTTCACACTGCTGAGGAGCCAGATGTAGTAAGCAGTTAATTTGGTGTGAGCAGATTTTGAATGTATTTTGCACTTTTTTTTTTCATTGTAATTAATTACTCTGTGTCTGGAAGTTTGTGTAGTCATTAACTTAAATCTCAAAAATCAAAAAGTGTGCATATGGTGCCAAATTCAATCTTCTTTCTTCCCAGTTGTCTAAAACCTCAGCAAATGAGCTTTTGTATGCGTGCTGGGAAAAGAATCTGTTTGGTACTTGGGGAAACAATCTCTATGATCCTTGGAAGAAAACAAGTAGATCATCTGTTTCTGTGCAGCTGTTGTTTCAGCACTGGAACTAAAATATGGAGCAATCTATACCAAAGATGAGTATTTGGTATAGTGTATCATTTTTTAAAAATAAATATAATGAGTTACATCAAGCATCTGATGGTGCTTTTATTGTTTTATTGAGTTTATTTGGTTTTATTGAACCAAAATTTGATTTTATAAGTGGAAGCAGAGCAGGCACCCTGGTGACTACTCTTGTTTACGTGATCTTGGCTGCTCCTGTTACAGTAGCAGTAGCAGTGTGCAGATAGGCTGGGGGAATCCAATTGTAAGGCAAGTTGAGCTGTGTGTGTTTCCTATACAGCCATCACCCTGCAGCTCACTTTTGCATTTGGACAAAAAGTATTTCTTTAGCATTTGCCTATGGCCTTCTGTGAGCCATGACTCAATGGGCATACTGTACCTGCAGTGTAAGTGCACAGAACTGATTACTTTTAGTGTGTGAACTTTGGACAGGTATTCTGGATGCGTACATTACGTGTTTGTACCTGTAATGCTCTGCTGTTGGAGAGTGCTGTTGTTATGCAAACTGCTTTCTGAATTAATGCTGCTGAGAAGAATAAGTCTGCACCATCCATCCGATACCCATCAATGAACAAGCATAGTGCTGTAATCAAGAGTGACAAAATGTGCATACCTATTTCTTACCTGGATTTTCTTTCTTTACTTTAGAAAGCAGTGGACATGCTTTTGGATAACGAAGATAAAATTTCCGTGAGTATGACAAGTTCATGTTTCAATGATCCAGTGCTGCTTGCATTTTTCATCCCCCTTTCAATCCTGTGAATGTGATGTTCACAGAGATTTGCTAATCTTTGGGTTTTTGTTTTCTTGCAGATTGACAGAGTTGTTGAAGAGCTAGAAAACAGACCTGAACTACAGCATGTGGTAAAAACTTCTGTATTCTACTAGTTTCACTTTGAGCTGGATAAGATATCTGCAGGATACATCTGTTATAGATCACCTCTCCTTCGAGGACAGGCTGAGAGAGCTGGGGCTCTCCAGCAAGGAGTCCACGAGGTGACCTGATAGTGGCCTTTTAGTATTTAAAGGGGAGCTACAGGAGACAGACTCTGTAGCAGAGTCTGTGGTGATAGAACAAGGGGAAATGGTTTCAAGCTCAAATAGGGTAGATTTAGGTTAGATACAAGGAAAAAATCTTTGACAGTGATAGTGGTGTGGAACGGATTGCCCAGAGATGTGGTTGATGCCCTGTCCCTGGAGACTATCAGTGTGAGGCTGGTTCAGACCCTGGGCAGCCTGGTCTGTCTGTGGTGTCCATGTTCATTGCAGGGGAGTTGGGTTAGATGACCTTCAGTGATCCCTTTCAGCACTAAGGATTCTATGGTCCCATGTGTGTATGCTGTGTCAGTGTGCACACTGTACTGAAATTTCATAAATCATCACAACCAAAGTGGCTACTTCTGCTCATCCACTTTCTACCACGATCATTGCATTTTTACAATAGTAAAATAATCTGACAGTGTATACACGTGAGAACTTGGTAATGTACTGCTTTTTGGTTAAGATCCTCTGAGGTATTCCTTATTTTTGCATTGCAGATGCTTGTCCTCTCTGGTCAGTTCTTTTTTGCTTGCTTCCCACTTCCTCTTTCCTTACATAGAAGTGGGGTTGGATGTCGGATGCAACTCTGAAGCAGGTTTTTCTGTTCCATAAAGACAGCGAACTGCTTATCTAGAGCAGTAAATTCCATACTCTGCAGGACTGTTCTGCTTTGTGCAGAATTACAATACATCAGAACAACTGTGGCTCCAAATCGCTATTCTGAGAGCAACTCTTCAGTTGGAGCGTGCTGTTGGTAGAATGCTTAACATGTAACTGTGATCTTGGGCTGTATTAGGGAGGGAAGTTTTAACTTGGTGCTGTATTGGGGCTCAAGGCATCGATCGATCTGCTGGAGAGAGCGAGTTTATGAGTTAGAGATCTGATTATAGCAAACAACTCTATGAAGTGTGCAGCCTGCAGCCCAAGAGCTTTTCGAAGAAGATGCCCTCAGTTTATGGAGGGCATGCATTTGTTACAAAGTGTGGAGTCTGCTTCCCTTTGGATACAAGTGACCCTCCAGATTATTCTTAAGTCTTTTTTCTTTTTTTTTGCTCATAGAGGAAGAATGGCCTTCACCCCTCTATTTATAGGACCAGTACTTTGGTTAAAATGTTCATAATTTAAACTTACCCATAATGGTCAAGCATATCTAGGTAAATAAATGTTTCATTTGATGTATTTCTCCAAAGTTTTCCATCAAATTCAAAATCTGTGAAGATTAAAGGACATTTACTCAAATGTTGCTAAGAACCTGTTTTACAGAGTTAATAATGGAGAATGCTGTGATGAGAGTACTTTGGGGGAAAAAGAATCAGCCTTTTGAATCTTTGTGCCTTTTAGTATGTGTTAGTGTGTTCCTGAGGAATTTAATGAGGAGTTTTTTATACAGTCCAAATAACGTTGTGGGAGAGTTTGTGAATTCCATTTCTTCTTTTGATTCTTAGTATTTGCACAAGCTTTTCAAAAGAGACCACCATAAAGGACAACGATATCATGAAAAACAGATCAGTCTTTATGCTGAATATGATCGTCCAAATCTACTGCCATTTCTCAGAGACAGCACACACTGCCCACTAGAGAAGGTAAGCCCCATAACACCAGTCATGGAGTTTTACATCTCATGCTTGTAGAACTGTACATTTGTAAGTGTGTCTGGCACTGCCCTCTACTGCCGAAAGGGAGAATCCTTTGGCTTTGTGATCATTACCTGCAGAAGTGATGCACCTTCTCCTGGCTGCTAGCAAAGACCTTGCTCTTGTAGCTCAGATTGCAGGAATTTGAGGAGGCAGAAGTCCAAAATTCACACTTGATGCATGCCTGAAGCATCTTTATTCATCAGAGCCTGACCTGACTGAGGCAGTGGGTTGTGGTTGCAAGAAATAAACAATTGTTTTGAAAAATCTAAGCATAGTCAGTTCTAGATCTTGAAAAATAGTTAACTTTAATGGTATGTTTTCTGGCTTTATATTCTAAGGTTCTGAGTTGTTTTCAAGTAACTTACACAATTTAACAGTCAGTAAACTAACAGAGCCAGAAATATTTTGACTTTGTACTTCTGCTAGCAGACTGGGAATTTTGCAAAGTACTGTGTTGCCATCTTTTTTATCCTTTTTACATTTCCCCCTCCTTACTTTGTCTCATCAAATATAAAATGAACTAATGATGCTCATGTTTGTATTTTTTTTTTAATTTAACACTTCTAAATTACAGTGAACGGAATGGAAATTTGAGTTTTACTCTTCATTTGGGTCAGTATTGTATTAAACCTGATTTTGCAGTTGAGGTCTGATCTGCTCAGCCAAGCTGAAAGTTTTCCTTTCTGTATGCAGATGTAGTGATGACCCTTGTGGAATAGTTTAAATGTATTATCAAATACTGTAGTTTCTGTGGTTGACACTCTAAACAGAACCATTCATGGCACCTCTCTTATTTTGTTTGCTTTTTTCAATTGTCAGCCAACTTTCCTGTTCAATACAGGAAAACAAAACTATGTTAGGACTGCAGCCTTGGTCTTTGTTAAAATTGTCCCAGTTGTTCCAAAAACTACATGATTTCAGTGTTGGCATTGTTGGCACTGCTTTAAACTGTAAACAAGAACATGTCAGAGGCCCAGCCCACCCCTTTGCTTCATACACACTTGCATGCCAGGCACCATTTGGTCAGACTGCCCCTCTGCTGCCATCTGTTGCACCACCACAAAATATAATGGAATATTGGTGGGAGGTTCAACCCCTACTGCTGTACCACCAACATCTGCCTCTGATGTCGTGGGCCAACATAAAGAAACAGAAGGCATTACCTTTGGAGCAGCCTTTGTGCTTTTTACCATAAATACCATATAACAGTGCTTTTTGCTCCATATGTATATTTGCTCCAACAACATAAAAGGGAGAACCATAACTTCCCAGGTCCTCACTTTCTGTTAAGCTGGTTCCAGCGCTGTGTGAAAATTGAAAGAAAAAAACAATTTGAACAAACTCATACTTACTGTTGCTGTAAATAAATGATAAACAATGCAAGAAGAAGTCATTCTATTTCTCTAAAAGTAAGCCACTGCTTTCAAGTGCAGTTTAGCAAAGCTTGTGTAAAACAAACTGAAGAAAAAAATATGACTGTCCCCTCTTTTCCTCTAGAGGGAGCATGGCAGTCACTGAATGTGGAACTTCCAGAAATACTGAATGCTTGGTAATTTGTACTCTAAGTGGAGAGAAAAAAGGTTATCAACTCTGTTTGTAATATATTCATTACTCATTATTTATCCCTTCAAGCAGCCAAAGTATCTGGTTGTGAAATCACTACCCTGCCCCTGAAATTCATTGTGTATGTCTTTGGACTTTATGGTAACCCATCTATTTGAGAATAGAAGGGTTAATTCCTACCTCTGTCATCAGTTGTAGCTATATCTTATGAAGATACAGTTTTGATTTCCAGGTATGAAAATATTTATTTGGTGAACAGTTAATGCCATGGAAATTCGATGAGTCTTGAGTTTGCTTTCTGCTTCTAGGTTGTAAACAGACGTGGCATCATTTATGGCACACCCAGGCCTGCCTGATTTGCATTGCTAAGAACTTATTGGTAATCAGTTTGGTGATTCTAGTAACTGGGGTGTTTTTCAACTGTGCACAGGTTCTGTTACTGCTGAGAGCTGATGTCATGGGCAGTTATGGAATCTGTGTGTAGCTGAAAAACATCCCAGTTACTAAAATTATTTAATCTTAGAGAAAAAAGCAAAAAAAGCCATGGAATTTCTCCTTTTAATTAATGACAGAGGACCTGACAGTGCATGTTAAGGAAGCTGTATTCCTGTCAAAATGAGTAATGCAACTTCATGGAAAGGTATCCTTTAGTTTCTTGTAGCATTTGTGATCAATAGAATATCTTGTTACGTGGTTCCCTGTATTCTCTTTCTTTTGTCTTAATTCAAGGCTCTAGAGATCTGCCAACAGAGAAACTTTGTAGAAGAGACAGTTTATCTTCTGAGTAAGTAACTCTCACTGTGATAAATTACAACATGCTTTTAATCTTGTGAAGTTTATGCTGCAAAAACGTGTGATGTATTGTTTACTGTGTTTTGGCACACTTCCCAAAGACAAAGTTGGTATATCAGTAAGACCAAATAACATGGTTTGGAAAATAAAGGGGTTGATTATGCATATGATACGATTTTGAGAGAACCTCCAAGAAAAGAGTAATTCTCTCTGTTTGAGGACAGGGGAGAAATAAAACAGGTTTCACTCCGAGCACATCTCAGGAGCTTATTGTCACCTTTTGCTTAGGCAGAAGGTTTGCTAGTGCTGGTTTTTTCTTATTAAAAAAATAATTCATGTTTGAATAGTTTAAAATTAACTTCCCCACCTCTGAATGGGAGCTGTTGTATTACTGTAAGATTTGTATGTGTGTTTGTGTATTAATTATAATCAGAATGGAAAGTGTTTATTACTGATATAATCAATCCTTTTTTTTAATAAGAACATTTTGTGGACCATTTGAGAGCAGAGTAGAATTTACTCATGGATTTACTTAACAAACAGTTCAGAGCTTTTGCTTCCTCCCTCTTATTTTCCATGGATGTAAGCTGAACTATGCTTAGAGCAAGTTGAGTGTGTTGATACAGGTTCTTAACAAGAGATAAATCATCTCAAAGTTCATATGCATGCAAACATACATACACATGAACACCCTTCACCTTGTGTCAGATGTTGCTGCAGTTTAGAGTATGGCCTACCATGTCTGTAAGAATGAATCTGGGTCCCAGTCCAGCAGAGTCCTCTGTGGACATGTTCAGGTGATACTGATAGCTCTGGAATGAGCTCTCCTTTCATCAAGTTGATTGGATTAGGTTTCTAATATGGGGGAATTTATCACTTAGAAAATTCATAAGGAAAAAGCAGCAAGTGTTTCTTAAATGCTTATCAGTACTCAGTGCTTTAGGTTTTATAAACTCTTCACTTATTTTATCCTTCTAGGCAGAATGGGGAACAGCCGCAGTGCTTTGAAGATGATAATGGAAGAACTGCAAGATGTAGATAAAGCTATTGAATTTGCCAAGGAACAAGATGATGGAGAACTTTGGGAAGACCTCATTTTGTATTCTATTGACAAACCACGTAAGCAGGATAGTTTCTTAGCCTTTCCTGTGTAGTTTTTGTAGAATGGTATTGCACATAAAGGATTGAATTATCCACGTGTGCTAGCAAAGGCATTTTTGGATCACCAGGGAGATGTTGTGGTTGGTAGAGCATGCCTTATCTCCTCCTGCTGAGCATAGAAGCTTCCCATAAGGCAACATGTGGGCATGCTACAGGATGAGTACATAGAGATTTAACACTTGACAAAGCTCTGTGCAGTTATGTCCTTAATGACAAAGTAAGGACAGAATGGTACTTTTAATTTGGCACTGTATGAAGCTTTATTTTTAGGCACCCTCAGAATAAACCCCGATGTTTACTACAGCTGCTTCCCTTTAGAAACTTTGAAAATGGAGAGTCTTCACCTGTCTGCCCCTCAGTTGTTTTGTTTCTGTGTCATCAATGCAGGATCTGTAATAACGAGCATTTTTGCTCTTCATCCACAATATAAATGTCTACTCAAGTTTAAAGTTCAGATGGAATCACAAGCACAAGTCAGAAGCTCCTTAACAGCATCAGTTTTATTCGGGAGGCAAACTCAGAGGAGTTCATATGACTGGGAAAATACAGAATTATTTTAACTGCAAACTCTGCTAGTTTTGCAGTCTCTTTTGGTGCTTTAAATCAAGACTCTAAAATCTCTGTGGGGATCTCTTTTTCCAAAGGATTGAAGGTCTCATAGAATTAACATCAGAATAAATGTATTTTCATCACTTGTCCACTAATTCTAACAAGCAGCCTGAAGCCTTCGAGGACCAGCCTCCGGCTTCATCCAGGTGTTCGCAATCGTTAGGGACTCAACGGTCTGTCCATCTACCTCGGTGCACACCAATGTGGTGTATGGTAAAATGGCACTTACTGCAAGCAACACACTCTTCTTATAGTTGTCCCTTATTTCACAGTGCTACCAATCACCCTTGCTACGGTTATCTGTGCCCAATAGACATGCGGCATGTCTTGTCTTGCCATGTCTCATCATGGTTTTCTTATGAGTCAAGGAGCCCCCGCAGAGGCTGATGACTGTTACAGCCCCCCTTTCACGTATTAGCTGACCACGCAAGGGGCCCACACAGATTATGCCTGGTTACGCCTGGTGACCTTGACAGCCCCCGCTCTGCGTATTTGTTGACTACATCTCTAACTTGCGTATTTTGTTAACTACACAGCCGCAACCAAAATCTGTTACTAATTTGGAATTATGATGTTATCAAGTTATCTTACCAACAGAAATCCCTATCTAAATGTAATTCTTCACTAAAAACAATGCTACAGTTACTGACAACTTTAGAGGAAAAGGAACTCAAAGCATATACAGTTACCTCCATTCCATCTGCCGTAATGCAGAGCAACTCCAGTGGTGTTCCTTATTCTTGGGCTTTGAAGAAGAACGTTCAGAATAGTTCAGTTGGAAGGGGCCTTCAAAGATCATTGAGTCCAGCTTCCTGTTAACTTCAGTGCTGACCGAGTTAAAGCATGTTACTGAGCCCTTGAGGTCAGCTCTGTCTTATTGGAAGTTCATCCTTCTGTTTCATTTAGCCAGTTGCATTTCAGGAAGTTGGACATTAGTGTCCATCTTGTCACTGTTGAGAAACATGTTTCCTTGAAGTTAAGTGTTTGCAAATACACTTCTTAATGCTGCAATTTAGAATAGAATATTCAAACAATGAAGTGAATGTTCTACTTCTGCTTGTACAAGTGCCTTTTTATTGAATTGAAATGTGTTATTCTCTTGTGGTTTTGATGACTTGCTCTGGCTACTCTGGTATCAGTTTTCCAGATAGCCCTGGAGATTTGTAAATAGGCAAACTGTGTCTTTATCTTCCCAAAAGGCCTATTTTCAAGTAAATGCAGCTGTAAGAAAGATGTGAAGGCTATGTGAAAGTGGTTTAGTGCTCTCTCTGTAAAGAGCTGTCATAGAAACAACCAAAGCCTGTCTGCTACTGAAGCATCCTTTAAGAAGGTGGATGGATTTTTTTTCTTAATTGACTTGTTTCCTGTTTTTCACAGCTTTTATTACTGGTTTGTTGAACAATATTGGAACTCATGTTGACCCCATTCTTTTGATTCATCGTATTAAGGAAGGCATGGAGATTCCTAATCTGAGAGACTCGCTAGTGAAAATTCTTCAGGACTACAACTTGCAGGTAAATGTTGTGCTCTTCCTCTGAAGATTTTCAGAAAGACATCAAAGACCATTTCACCAGTCAGCAGCACAAGAAATGCTTGTCACCTAGGTTTGTTCATCTTGTTAGGACATCATTATCTCAGGGACTCGGGATGAAACCTTGACAGAAAGGGTAGAAATTTGTCCAGATGAATACTTTTTTTCTCTAGATAGCTTCTGCCTCTTCTGAATCTCTCCCATACTGTCATAAGCCTGGTGAGTAAGTAGAATTTTTGAAAGACTTGGATGATTTGGGTATTTTAGATTGTGACTTTCAGGATTTCTGAGAGAATAAGTATCTTGTTCCTGTATACCTCTGTTTTGTGGAAGGAGTTACCCACAACAGACAGGTGCAAGTTTGCATGTACTGCAGGTTGTAGCATTACTTGCAGGTTTTTATAGACTTCATTAGATATTACTATCTTTCCAAAATAATGCTAGTAAAATTGCGTGCATCTTTTAAGCAGTTGCGTGTTGATCTTGTTGCTGTCAGTTCCCTGCTGCTTGAACTGCTGATCCCACTGTTCCTGCATTCTGTTGAAATCAAAATGGAACACTGTGTACCTCTGCACAGAGAGTGATAAAGTGCTGTTTGCATACATGCAGCGTGTGTTAGGGGATTCAGATAAAGCTGACAAAATCACTTGGTCACATTTTGTGAACGGAAGAATCATTTTCTCTTCAGACGGCTTTTAACAAAATTACTTTTCACTGCTTACTTCTAGACCAGTATCTAAATTTTTTTTATGTGCTTATAATTGAAATGCTTCATGGATTTTAAGTTAATTCATTTTGAAGTAGGTCTGGGTAGCTCAAGGGCTAAAATTTATATCTCTGAGGAGAAGTAGGAATTAGGAAGCTTAATGGAACTTGTGCTTGGATTTTTGGCACTATAGCAAGACAACATAGCAAAAAAAAAAAAAGAAATTAAGAGGCCTACTTAAGGGACTGGTTGGTTTTTTTTTGAGAATTATGAGCTATAGCTTAAAATAAGGCTGCTCCTGAAGTGCTACACGCAATGTAAAGTGCACCATTATAAACAGATGGTGTCAGAGATGTGATGGCAGCTCTTGGGTGCACACTCACCTAAGAAGCATTAATTTGGCACGGTCAGTTTTGTTAACAGAACTGTTTCTGCGTTCAGCACATACTTCAGGAAACAGCTAGGACTTCAAGTAGATGTTTTAAGTGGCTGTTCCTAGCTGAGGGCAGTTCTGTCCTAGCTTCATCATGACTACTGTGTCATTAGCCTCTTCAGAGCTAGTCTCTGTCTGTCTGTATGATGCCTGGTCACACCTTTTCTTCACATTGTGTGGCTTTGTGGTTTGAAATCTCTGTTCTCTATTCTGGCCTGGGACAACTCCTTTCATTTTGGTAAAAACTTCCTTATTTGTATCACATAATGTACCAGACACTTCAAACTTGTACAGCAATCCAGATTTCTTTGGTTAGGACTTTGTGTGATTTCATCCCTGCAGATCACCAGCTCCGTATGTGCACAAGCCTTACTATTCCCATTTTCAAAGACAAAAAAGGAAATCTTATTTCTAGATCCACAGAGGTTGAGCATACTTATAACCCATTGCTTCACTTGCAAGTCACTGCCAAATAAGAAAACCGTGCTGATCTTTTTATAACATCAGCTCCCCCAAAAGGTATTGCACCTGCGCCTTTATATTATTTGACTGTGACCTCATTTGCAAACCTTGTTAAGATTATTTTAGTACTTACACAAGTGCAGATTTCCTACTATATTCCGAAATTTCTTTTGTGGTAAACTTTCCATGAGATGTGATTTTATGTATGTCTAAAAGCAGGTCTGCTTAGACTTTTTCTCTTTGAAACAACATTCTTAACATCCCAACAAAATCAAGTGAATTAAATTGAATGGCTGCCAAAGCATGCCATATGTAGCTTACAGTGTGTTAGTGAATCCAGCAAATAAGTCTATTAATGTAACAAAATTTGTTTTAACTTCTCTCTAATCTGACATCTTCCCTGAATAATGTAAGTTTTTATCAAAGCTGGCATGTTGTAGATTGATTACTTCGTTTCAACTTATTACCATCTCTTACATGAATGCTGCAATCATTGTATATGCTACCCTAAGCTCACCACAGCTTTAAAGTGAATAATTCACAGTTTTGTGAAGGGTGTGATTCTGTGATTAGTACATTTGCTGCCAACTAAACAAAAATGACACTAAAAGAGATATTAGGTATTCTATAAAAGTGCAGATAATGTGAGACTTATCTCTTCATGGACAATCCATTCAAATGAGTATTACTAATTTATTTCTGCATGGTTTTATAGCTGTGCTTTACAGCTGGGAATCTGTTCAGCTGCCTTATTATTCTTATAAGAATTATCTGTTTTTATTTTTTTTTATTTTCCCATTTCTGGAAATGCAGTTTTGCATGATGAGTTTTGCATTGCTGAGTACAGACTTCAGAATTTACCTGAACAGTGCAAGATGTAAGCACTCATGTGAGTGCTTTTCTGAATTGGGATTCGAACTCCAAGTGGTTATTGCCTTTTTTGGTTTTTCTTCCCTTCCTGAGAAACATTTTCTGTTCTGTTCTGTTTGGCATTATCAAAGTTAATGTATTAAAACCATAACCATCATAGCAATTTCAGTGTTTATATGCAGTAACATTCATAGACAAAGTTACGATGACATGGGCTGTAAAGATAAAGTTATAATTGTTTGCATTTTAACAATATTTATCAAGTAAGTGTAATCTAAAACTTTTTTTTATATCTATCTCCTGAAATCTAATTCTTCAGTGCCATAAATTTATAGATGAAATAGACCACGAGCTACTTCATTTGAATTTATAAAGTCCTGAAGATAAGCTTACAGTCTTAAAGAGGAACCTGCAGTTTATTAAACTGACATGTTCCTAGCATATCTTCTGTTCAACAGCAAATAAATCACCTTTCTCCAGTCAACATTTTCACTGTAACTAGTTATCATTCAAATCCATGGCAGGCTAACCAAATTGGCCTAAGTTATATTGATATACTGAGAAAAGCTTCATGGTTTTCAACTCTACTGCTTGCATTTAGAAGTGCTTTCAAAAACATGGAATCAAAACACAGCTATCTCTGTATAACTGAGAAGTTGTCAGTGTGACTTTGCAAACTGATGTTGTATTTACGTAGACAAGAGCACCTGCCAGCTCTATGACCTTTGTTTCATCCAACAGTCCTTTTAAATTCTTCAAATTACAAGTATATTTTTTTGCTGAAAGTTAGGATTCAGTTGTAATAGAATCTTTTTTGATAATCTTCTGGAGACAAACCATATTTAACTGGAGCTCCTCTACAACATCTTCTTCATTGGAAGAACAAGAAAAAAATCAGTTCTGAACCTGGGGAAGTTCCGGTACTCTTCAGCAATAGTGAAATGTTTGGCTGTGTGAGAATGTTTTCTCCTACGATGTCCAGCCTGTCTTCAGTCAGTAATGTATAAACTCCTATCATAAGACACCTCCTAACGCAGATTTTTCCATCTGATGCATGTTGTTCTTCTTCACGTTTCAGGGTGGCAGGACTGAGAACAGGTCAATGGCTGCTGTCACTCATTTAGGCTTTTTGGATACCAGCTTCATACCCTCACAGCCAAAGGCTGTGGTTGTTTGAAGACCATTCTAAAAATGCAAATAATGTGCTACTTGCTCATGTAGGCATGGAGTTTGCCTGTTTTGAGCCCCTTAAGTTAGGTGGATACAAGCAGTTTAGATTTGTTTTGCATCAGAAAATACTGTCGTTCTTAGGTAATTTATTTTACACACTGCAGATGTTGTTTCTGATACAGGTCTCTTCTGAGACTCATATGGGTCTTCTGTTCCCATTAGTGTTTTTGCAGTACAAATTTTTTAAGTATCTCTTAGCAAACAGTGTGAGGTCAGTATTGCTTTTGTTTGAAAAACATACCAAAATTAACATTTACCACGATCTCTGTGCAATGCATATATATTTTTTTCTAATGAAACTGATGCTAATTAGTTTCTTGGGGCTTTTTTAATACATCATCTCTGGACCGAAACTCATTATTTTCTCTGTAATGTGTATTTGAACTTTGTATTTGCCTTCAATATTCAGTTCCCTGGGAATTAAATTGAAAAAAAATATGAAATCTTGTGTGTTTAAGTCTCTGGTAACTGATAACTCAGTGGTCTTAACTAAGGAATCTGGTAGCATTTCTTAAAATAAACAGACATTTCTTAAAACAAATTGTATAATTACAGCCCATGTCTTCTATAGTTGTTGCATCACACTTATTTCTCACAGAGAAGGCTGATCTTAAATGTCCCTTATTTGTTTACTTCTGTGTTAGTTATGTCTGTTACATTTTCTGAATTTATGAGTCTGCCTAAGTGAAATACAAGAAATGCTGGTATAGTTGGAGATTTAAACACCTCCCTTATTTCAGAACACGCCTAATTTTTCAACCTCTTTTTGACAGTTTTCAGTAAAAGATTTCAAAAGATTTTGGTATTCTTACATTGTTCTCCCCAAATATACTCAGTGGTCTTAGAATTTAAAAGCAGTTTGGTTAGATTCAGTATCTCTAGGTTTTGTGGGTTAGCCATTTTACTCAGATGATGAGTTATTGGTTTAGACTTTGACTGAACCTGCAGTACCTCTGATGGAGGCTGTCCATCCATAATTCTCCCATTCAAAGCATTCTGCTGTGAACCAGCAGACACCAGTGGGAATGATGAATGAATGCTGGTTGAAAGTATCTGGAGGAGCTGTTAGGGTTTCCTCCTGGATGTAGATATGCAGCTGTTCAGACATCTAGGAGGCACTAGGGACAGGTGGCAGCTTGCATAGTGAGAACTCACCACTTGGTTGTAGTGACTCTTTTTCAACTCTTTGAAAGGATAGATAACAGCAGGGCAAGGGGAAATAGTTTTAAGTTCAGGGAAGGAAGATTTAGGTTGGATATCAGGGGGAAGTTCTTTACTATGAGAGTGGTGAGGTGCTGGAACAGCTGCCCAGAGGCTGTGGATGTGTTCCTGGAGGTGTTCAAGGCCAGGTTGGATGGGGCTCTGGGCATCCTGGTCTGGAATTAAATGTGGAGGTTGTTGGCCCTGCATGTGGCAGGGGATTGGAGATTCAAGATCCTTGAGGTCCCTTCCAACGCTGGCCATTCTGTGATTCTGTAACTAAACGTAACATACCTTTCACTGGGGTAATGATGCATTTTGGAGATTTTGGGGTAATTGTCCTGGAGAAACTTGGGCTTTGTTGAGTGCTGGCCCGAATGTATTCCTCGTGCTTTGAGTATAACCTTCAAATTAACTGCATACTGCAGTGTTTTCCTTTGAAGGTAGTGTTAAGCATATGCAAATCAGGACTTTATTAATTACGAAGAATGCTCCAAAAGTAATGTCTTTTTATGGCCCTGTCCCACAGCACTGGAAGCAGATGTTGGTGTGGTAGTAGAGGTTGAACCCTCCCACAAATTTTCCATTACATTTTGTTGCCATGCTACAGATGGCAGCAGAGGGACCATCTCTAGCACAGCAACAAAATGATTTCTGACTTGAAAGTGCATCTCAAACAAAGGTGTGGAATTGAATTCCTCTGTGTGGAAAAAAATTGCACCTGTAGACATTCATCAACTCTTGCTGAATATTTTTGGAGACAAAACACTGAATGACAGCACAGCAATTTGAAAGACAACCCACTTTCCAGACAGCCATGCACAGCTGCCATAACAAAAAGAAGAGCATCTCGATCAGCTAAACCACATGAATCAGCAAGATTACAACCAGGGAACTTTGTACAGAACTGAATATTGGCTGCAGCACATTAGAAACAATGGTGACAACATTGGGATACTGCAAAGTTTGCACAGGTGAATCCAACAAATGCTCACACAGGAACAGAAAGAACACCATATACAGGTTTATCAGAATGTATTGAATGAGACTTAAGGTGACAATTTTCTGGATCACATGGCGTGCAGACATGATGCCACCACTATTAGCCAGAATCAAAACTGCAGTCCACGGAGTGGTGCCATGGGGATCTCCATCAAAGAAAAAGTTCAAGATGCAGCTCTCAGCAGGTGAAGTTATGTGCACTGTCTGTAGAGATAGGAAAGGGGTGATCACTGTGGACTTTTCAGGACCTCAGACAGACCATCAGCTCTGACCACTAAACCAAGGCACTGACTGAGCTGAAGGCTCAAGCTTACAGGGTCAGGCCAGAGAAGACAGCCTTTCTCTTGCAGCATGGTAACAGCAGACCCCATCCCACTTGGAAGACCATGGAGCACCTTGCCAGTCTTGGCTGGCCTGTCCTACCACACCCACCATATAGTCTGGATTTGGCACCTTCTGACTTCCATCTGTTCAGTCTGTTGAAAGATGGACTGTGTGCAACATTTTCCTAGCAATTACACCATCATTAGCAGCTGTGGAACAGGTGAGGCCACCTCCACTGGTGCAGATTTTTAGTAGTGCAGTACTCAGGCTCTTGTTCATCACAGGCAAAAATGCATAGCTAATGGTAGTGGCTATGTTGAAAAATAGTGTTTTGTAGCTGAGAATTTATCAAATGGTGTTACTGTGCTCATTGTATCTCTTGTAGTTTCCGTGGAAATGAATGGGAGGCATTACTTTTGGAGCGACCTACATGAATAACAGTTTCCATTGCTGGTGATTTTAACTATGCAGCTGCACCTTTTCTACTGTAGTCAAAGAATGAACTCCAGTTCTTCTTTTTTTTTTTTTTTTTTTTTTTTTTTTCAATAAATATTTTGGTTGCAGACATATCCATTAGTTTGGTGAAGCACCAGATCCATTTAAAACTTCTTTCTCATAACTTACCATGGTGTCTTGATTGCATTTACAGCACTTTTTAAAGGGTAAAAAAATTGTTTTGTAAGACTTTTTGTTTCTTACTGCATCTCTTTAGAGAATGGCTTCATTACAGTTTTACATCTGATGTCAAGTTTAGTCTAATCTTCAGGCACAGATAAATGCTTCTCCCTGCTTTTAATACAGAGAAGTTCATTCAAGCACACTTTCTCCCTGTCTCATTTCCAAAATCCCTCTCTTCTCTTTCTACAGTTCTTATATTGTCCATCTCTTCCTTGAGCTCTTCAAATGTGTTTCTACAGAAGTGCTGATTTATTGCCTAGGCATTTTATCTTTCACCTCCATCATTCCAAGTTCCTTCTACATTATGGTGGCTGCACCTTGTATTCCACTTGTAATAAAAATAAAGTCTGACGATCAGTCATTAAATGTTGTGTGCAAAATCTTAGTGGAGTTTAACTGTCACAGAGAAGGTGCTGCATATGCCTTGTAACATGTTTCTGTTTCTTCTGTGTTGTTTTTAAAGGATCAAGTAGTGTTCAGGTTTTCATGAGACATAATTGATGTTTTGGTATTTTTTTGTTTCAATCTTTTTTTGTAACTGAAGTTTTCCTATTGCCACTCTGTATTTAAAGTAGAAAGCAGTGAATGATTGTATCTCTATTCCACCATTTGCAATGTTTTCTTTGTTCCTTTTTCTTAAACATGCAATTTTTTATCTGCTTGTGCTGAGTGCAGTTAGCAAAAACTCCAGTAGATAGCCAAAGAAGACCGTGTCCATTTTGCATTAGTTACCTATCTTTGCCAGAGTTTGCTGCTTGAGAATATTCCACATTGGTCAGAGCACTCATCCTGAAAGATGGTCTTATCCAGTTGCTGCTGTAAAAAATTTCTAAGTATTTCTTTATTAATCTAGTGATGTTTTCCTTTACTTAACATAAAATTTGCCTTTCTGTGTTGCCCTTGGGCAAATTTGGAAGGGGAAGAGCATATTCAGATAGCTGCTGAGATTATCACACATAAAATTGATTAATTCTCTAAGTGTTTGGTTTGCATTCAGCTTCTTGTGCTCAGAAGTGTTTTGTAGCTTGCTGTGTCCAGTGCTGGAGAATACCATTCACCCACTGGCATGCCCAGTTTAAAATGTTTAATGTTAATCAATTTTTTTTTATTATTCATGTATTTCAGATACACAGTCTTAATTGCATAATGACTCTGGCAGCATGTCATGTTTAGTTCACAGTGGTATTTACAAAGATGAGGTTTTGGATAGTGTTCACCTGGCTGTAAAACCTACTGTTATACTTCTTTTTAGAGACTTGCATTGGCAGCATCCTGGTCTGGTTTAGTGCTCATTACCTCCTGCAGTGCAAATAATCTGGAGAAACAAATAGACATTGCCTTCTTGTAACACTTCCCTTGGTTTGTTTGTTTGTTCAGCTTAAAACTGATTATGAATCTCTCTTTCTCAGAAGACTTTTCAGAAGAATTCTGGTCTTGGAAAGCAAATTTCCAAGCATTGGTTGAATGTGGGGTGGGAGCAAGAAAACTGACAACCCTTTGTTTGGGTTTGTCATATCGTCATGAACCTTCTTCACTAAGCATTGGGAAATAGTACTGTATGCAATTTTGATGCCAGAGATCTCTCTCTTTTTGTGTGTCACAACACTGGCAGACAATAAGAATCTGACATAAAATACTACAGTTAAAAAAGCACTCTTAAGAGTTTTTGCTAAGGATGAACAAGGTCTAACCTTTGATTAGTTGCGTGAGCTTTTAAGTGTGGCTTGCTGAATGGCATCTGAGCAGGAAATGCATGAACAAAATAAATTTTAAATTGTTGGGTTTTGAAGGTTTTAGGATGACCATATCTATTTCCTGACATAGACAGGGAAGATATGAATGGAGGAAGTTTCCAAGTGGTTTAGAATCCAATTGTTAGGGGCAGTGTAAAGAAATACCTCCATTGTATTCTGTTAAGAGAAGCTTATGGGAAGATGATCTTTATTTATGACAATAACATATTTGCAAAGGATTTGATTTTTCTGAGGTCTTTCATTTTTTTTTAATAGTTTTTTTCCATTTCAGTAGAGATTCCTTCCCTCCTATCCTTTTTTTCCCTTGCTGTTTGAAGGTCTGATATCTTGGAAAGGCTTAAACATTTGTTGTTCTCTTTGTAGCAGCAGAAACCCAGAGGTGGCTTGCTGGGATGATGGTTATGCCCACCCATTTAACAACTGCTGTACTTTGTGCTCTTTGCAAAACAGATCTTGCTGCGGGAAGGTTGCAAGAAGATTCTTGTTGCTGATTCTCTTTCTTTGCTGAAGAAAATGCACCGAACTCAGATGAAGGGCGTTCTGGTAGATGGTGGGTACAGCAGAAACGTGGTGACTTGAAGTCTTTTCTGTTGCTATAGACCTAAGCCATGTGACAGTCCATTTTGAAAGCTGCTAGAAAACCTGAGTATTACTTCTTCTTTGTAGAGTGTAAATCTTATTTGTAGAGATGAGATCCGTCATGTAGCTTTTTGTTTGTTCAATCTCTGCATTGCTGGCAATATGTTGCATGTTTGTCTGTAAAGGTGGAAAATGCTTTTCAGTGCCAAAACAGGTAGTCAGGTAATAACATCCTGCAACAAGGTAGTTTCTAAAAATGGTTGAAAATATTTTGTGCAGCTCTGCTGATGTGCATGAGCAGTTCTGTGATTTATGCAAGATGTGTGTTTATACCAGGAGTGATGGAAAGGCAGAAGATCAGAGCTTCTGCTGGAAAAATACAGCAGAGAAGTCAGGAACCCGTGTTATGCTGCTTTTTTTATTTGAGCTTGCCTTATGCCTCTACTGCTCTGATATTGATATAGCTCCTGCTTCTTCCTGCACAAAAATCAGAGAATCTGTGATGAGTATCTTAAGTAAATACTCTAAGATCGAGATCAATTTCTGTGATTGCAATGTGTAAATACCTGTTTTATTTAAAAAATAAAACAAACATGGAGGTTGTTAAC
The DNA here is from genome assembly GCF_019232065.1 of Centrocercus urophasianus. Lineage (NCBI taxonomy): Eukaryota > Metazoa > Chordata > Aves > Galliformes > Phasianidae > Centrocercus > Centrocercus urophasianus. The sequence goes on from NW_024885022.1 coordinate 2,744,838, forward strand.
AAAATGTTAGAGATTTATTTCCTTTTTTTTTCTTTTTCCAGAGGAAAATATCTGTGAATCATGCCTGTCTCCAATACTTCCTGCAGGTAGGATGCTTTTCTGGAAGAAAAAGAGGCTATTTTTTGTTTTTAAAGGAACTACAGTTTGCTGCTATTCATAGAAATGTGTAATACTCTCCCTTGATAATCGCTGTATAAATTTTGGTCTCCTGTGCAAAGCTTGCTTATGAATTCTGATTTGGGAATGGAGACTACTCTGAACCTTTCAACTTACTTTCTTCTTTACTCGTGTGATTTTTTTTACTTCCTGCTTTGAAATTGTAGAACAGCTTTAATCAGTCAACAAGCATATTCTCAGAGATTATCAGAATCGTGGAACAAAACAGATCCCATCGAATTTTGTTTAAATTTGTCCTGTGGTTTAGACTGAACTTGCAGACTATAAACTTGCATGTGGTATACTTCTTACAACACTTCAAAACATTTCAGAAGTTGGTCTTGAAACTAGAAATTCAGTATCTCATTTTTGAAGGTGTACATTCTGCAAAGGAACTAATTTCAGGAATGTCAATATAGGTGCTAGGCATCTTAAGAAATAGTAGTTTGACCAGGCAAGTGTCTGTCCCAGCATCCTCAAACAAGAAAATGTAAGACAAACTATCTGGATGCAACTATTCTTTGTTTGCATAGCTGAATAAAATCTTTTCCAGTTATTTAATCTTGTTTCTACCATCTTTTGCTTAAAAAAAGGAAAAAAATAATACATACAGTTGTACTGTGATTGCATGCACCAACATACAGACCAGAACAGACACCTGGTGCTAGAAGACCTGACAGAGTTGGACATGCAAGCGCCCTGAGAGATGGGTGTATCTGATAAGTGAGGTGAAAGTTCTTTGAATGTATGAATACTGTATGGAGGTTTCTAATTGGGCTAAATATTCATGAATCAAGAAGCACTTACACAGCTTATTGCCACATTTAGAGCTTATGTCCTGAGAGCATAGACTCTAGTAATACTCAATATTTTGGTTCTTCCTTCACTAATGCAAGAGTGGTTTTTGTTCGTGTTTCTTCAAAATGGCTGAATTCTTTGGGGGTAGATTATCCTTTGCCCTCCCTAGATTTAACATGTGGCACATATTAACCTGAAAAATTCAGTTGAAAATGTGTACATCGTTTAATAAAATCATAATGAATAAAAATCAGAATAAAATCATTATGTAACTTCACCACTAGGACACACTACCTGATAGCATCATCCTGCATCATTTCTATAAATACAACAGAATAACTTGTAAAATTAATGTGATAAAGGTGTGACTTGATGTTTGTGTGTGTGTAATCAAACAGGGCTATGACTGTAGCCCCCAAATCCTTTGTTCCATTGCCCTTTTGTAACGGATTTACCTTTCTCTTTCCCAGATGCATCCAAGTCCTTCAACGTGGTGGTGTTCCACTGCAGACACATGTTTCACAAAGAATGTCTCCCAGTATCTAACACAGTAAGGAACCAATCTTAATCTCTGTCACTTCTGCCAAAGACAAGAAGACAATTTCTTTATCTCATCTTTGGGGAAGGGCATGGTTCTATCAGGGATTATTTTGTGATTGCAGTTATTATTTTTGATGGCACTTTGTAATAGTATATGACTAGGGAAAGGATATTTCAGACTGCTGCAAGCAAAATGTATCCAGTTTAGAAAGAAATTGCTGCTGTTTGAGATGTTTTATAACCTTCTTCAGTCTAAATTTTCAATATATGATGCAACTTTGAATAGTGCAGGGAATATGACCCATTTGAATTTCCTTAATTCTGCCCTTTGACTCCAGAACAACCTGCTTTATTCTATTCAGCATTGTCACATTCCTAAACCTATCCTTGACTTCGTCAATAGGCAGCAGCCTGAATGTGAATAGTAACACTGGGATGAACAGTAGCAATTTTCACTCATCTTCTCATGATGAATTGATTATATTTGTCTGAGACACTTGTCTTCTTTTTAATTTCCAGGTATCTTCTGTCCAGTTCTGCAACATATGCAGTGCCAAACACAGAGGACCAGGAAGTGCAATCCTGGAGATGAAGAAATAGCAGCCCCCTAGCTCTCCATACCCGTCTGTGACACCAAGTCTGTTAGGAGCCACTGTAGTTTCTGTTAGTCATCATTTCTGTAAATAATTCTGAATGTGATTTAAAACTGATTTCTATAAGTTATCCTGCTTAGTGGATTTCCCTTCTGGAAAGGGAAAACGTGAAAACCTTTGCTTAGTAGCGCTTTGTTACACAATTCATATTTCGCTGTTCCTGTGCTCAGCTTATTCTTTACTTAACTGTGGAACTGAGAAGGAAAATAAAAAGACAGGAAACAATCTGAAGATGTAAGTGTTTCACAGATTGGCAACGTATCATGGTTGTGTAAAGAAAAACTAATGAATTTGAATTCTTACTAGCAAACTTGAGATCCATGAGGAATCTGACTTCTTGACGTGGGATTACTTGAGCATTTGAAGGTGCTGGTGTTCTGCATTACATATTAGATTGACAAACTTGTTAAATTTTGATTCCATTCTTCTGGATCGTACCTCACTTGTGTGGCTACACATTCACAGTTTGTTAGAAAATGGTCACTCTCTCAGTCTTCACAGTGCAGCTAGGTTTGTGCCATGTTGAACCCATGCAGAGACTTTAAAGTGTTAGCAGCAGACCTAAATACTTATAAAATAAGTGTAGTAGTGTTGTTTGGCTTCACAGAAAAAAATCTGGCCTTTCAGAAATGAGGCCTTGAAGATTTTCTTTTGTTCTCAGGAACTCAAAAGAGTTAAGTAAAATAAGTCTCTTTGGATGTTAACAAAAACACCTTTATTTTTAATTTCAACATCCAAAGCTGATCTTTCAGAAAACATCATCGGAAAGTGTGGTCTCTTCAAAATGTTCCCTGATTAAATTAAATAGATACAGGCAACCCTTTGAAAAGTTACTTTTCAAAACTGCAAATGCAATTTTTTAGTCTCTGTGGAAATACATTATGTCACCATTGGGTTATGATGTTTGAACAAGTAGTTAAAATCCATTTGGATGTGGTGCTCAGGGACATGATTTAGCAGAAGGTTGTTAGAGTTAAGGCAGTGTGGTTGGGTTATGGTTGGACTTGATCTTTAAGATCCTTTCCAACCTGAGCAATTGTATGATTCTATGTTTTAAGTTTTGACATAATGCCATATTAATACAGAACTGTAAAACTGGAACACCTCTTAAGTTCTTCTTTACCTTACTTTGATGTAGATACACTTTAAAATAACACATATTATAAAAAGCTGGATTTCCAATTTATGTTAATTCATGATACTCTTGATATCCCCCAGGCTGCTGACTGAGCTGCTCTCCTAATCCGATATGTGCTTTTGTTGTCCATGTGTCTACCCACCCAAATTTAGGTGCATTAGCAATGCTATGATCTACTTCATATGGTTACAGAATAGATCTCTTTAAAAATAGCAGTAATACTCTGTCACAAAAATACAGTTATCTCTGGGGGGGAAAAATGGTGCAGACTATTTGTGAACATGCAGTAGATGAAATTTTTGGCCAAAGAAGGGCAGCAAAGCTTGTGAAGGGCTTGGAGAATATGCCTTATGAGGGGAGACTGGAGGAACTGGGGCTGTTCAGTCTGGGGAAGTGGAGGCTGAGAGGAGACCTTACTGCTCTCTTCCAGTATCTGAAAGGTGATTGCAGCAGAGCGGGGCTGGTCTCTTCTCACTGGTGACAGGATGAGGGGAAATGGCCTCAAGTTGCACCAGTTTAGGTTGGAAATCAGGAAAAACTTCTTTACAGAAAGGGCTGTTAAGCACTGGAATAGGCTCCCCAGGAAGGTGGTTGAGTCACCATCCCTGGATGTGTTTAAAATCTGTTTGGATGTGGTGCTCAGGGACGTGATTTAGCAGAGGGCTGTTAGAGTTAGAGCAATGTGGTTGGGTTGTGGTTGGACTTGATCTTTAAGGTCTTTTCCAACCTGAGTGATTCTATGATGCTAAGTAACAGAACATTGTGAACTTTGTAGCACAGAGCATCATCTTCATACATCAAAGCCCCCATAAGAATTACTGCCTGGATCTGTAGCAGTTCATTTTCAATGGCTAGTACACATTTTCAGTATATTGTTCTCTTATCCCTTCTTTGTTGCACCGATTAGAGAAGTTGCTTTGATTCCCTGTGAATGAAATGCTGCAGTAAGCTCAAGGGTTGTTTCATCATGAATTTTGAGCTCTTGCATGTCAGAAGAGAAATTTAAAAACTTTTAAAATCATTTTGTCAGTAACTCTAAACAGCTTTTCTATGTCATAGCCTAAAAATTGTCTGTGCAATGCCATTTGCTGTCAGCTTGCAGGAGGAGAAAAGTCAAATTGCTCTTACACTGTAATGCCACAAGGTGTTCTGTGGCTCACTTGTGTGACAATTTACAGCAAGTATGTTGTTTACTTCAGCTTGACCTTAAATTCCCTAAGGCATTCGTGTGTTCAGTGGCTCAGTTTGCTAGTTTGCCATCGCTGGCAATCACGTTGCATTTATACCTTGGCATATTCTTGGCATTATGCAGGTAATTTTAAATCACTTTATGAAAACCTAATCAAAATCTCCTCTAAATCCAAAGCTTCTTTCATTTGGGCTTCAGGGACAACCCTTTTCATGTTCTCAAATTCCGAATCTGCTTATTAAGATTCAGCAAGAGGCTCACGGTCCTGGCTTTGATTCCCTTTTCTTCCTCAGAAGCCTTCACATCACAGAAAGTCTGGGGTTGGAGTCTAAAATATTCAGTCACCCAAGAGCTTTTCTTCTGGAGAAGAGTTCAGCCTAAAAAGTAACCTCGAAGTTGCATAACCCTGCAGGAAAGCGTGATACTTAGCCAGCCTCACCAGAGCTCATTGAAGATGTTAATTTGTGGGGTGAGGACAGGGTGGATGTTCTCGTGGTAGCTTTTCTGTTTGGGGTTTTCTTGGATGCTCTTTTTATGGCCGATAGACATGTCTGAAGGGGCTGGGAAAACCTCTGCAGATCTTTCTGAGGTCACTGAAGTTGAGAAGTGCGTGATGGGCTTCTGCATCTCCTACAGCTGTGTTTGCAGGTTAGTACTTGCGCCTCAGTGGGCTCAGCTCTTTCACCTGAGCATTGATGTACTGGAATCAGCTGTGTGTGGTGAGTGGGCAAGAATCTGCTGTTCCTTGTTACAAGCGCTGGTGAGTCAGTTTATGCTTCAAGGAGCCATGCTGTGTCCCAAGTGCATCTGTCAGGTGCTGACGTCTGGGAAACCTCAGGCAGGGGGTCTCCAGTGGCTGAACAGAATAAGTTGTCAGCTCTCTAACATGCTTAGCCCTTGGGTGTGCTGGGGAGCTCAGCATCTTACACAAGTTTTGTCATCACATTTAGTAGCAGCAGGGTTTCAGTGCTTGGCTTGGATGATGCTTGGCTGTAGAGCAGCAGCAGCAGGACGGGTTTCTGCAGCTATTTTGCAGCAACATTGCTGGTATCACATCAAAAACTGCTAGTTCAGTAGCTGCCAGCTCTGACCTCTATAAACTTCCATTCCACAATAAGAATGAAGGTATGTTTGACCTTTGGGTAACTCTGCTAATTGTATGCCTTAGGTAAACCCTTCAGACTTTAACCTTATGCACAGCTCCTGTCACTGTACAAGAAGGAAGTCATGTTCTGTTCTTTTGGGCCACAGCAGTGAAAGAACAAACGTTGGACTGGTTATTCTGTACTGCTGAAGGCAGTGGCTAAAACTGCCAGGACACAGGAATGGAGGAGCGATCTTGTGTTACAGAGCTGTTGGTGCCTTTTTAGATCCACATCATGTTTCTGTTTGAAATACGTGTTTTCATGGGCAGTTCCTGCCACTGGCTTGACTGCAGATGTGTCAAGGGTTACCCTAATGCAGAAAACAAGAAGTACTTCTTGTCTGCTATGTTTGGCAACCAGTGATTTTAGTAGGAGACTATGCTGCACCTTTTCCTATGGATATTGCTCTGAAAGTAATGCCTCCTACTTCTTTCTGTGGAAACTGCAACAGGTACAAACAGTGCAGTAAGGCTGTTTGATAGAGCAGATTCTCATCTGCTAAACACTGTTTTTCAGCATAGTCACCACTATTAGCTGAGTGTTTTTGCCAGCAGTGAACAGGAGCCTGCATGCCATGCTTGTAGAAATTTGCACTAGTGAAGGTGACCTGCTGTCACCACTGCTGAAACGCACCACCCACAGCCTCACTGTGCTCACATCCACTCTTTGGTCTGCATAAATGTTTGGCAAGTGTCAGTGAATATCAGTGGGTGGGTGCCATTTTTCCCCTCTCGTGATCTTTTGTATGCTTTGACTTCAGATCCTTGCAGCTTTTACCCATATTTACTGGAGACAGCATCATTATGTCTTCCTCTCCAGAACTCCTCCCTCAAGCAGACCTTTGCCAAACTCTAGCTCTGAGGCAATTGCTGCATTGTTGGAACAATTTAAATAAAACTCAGAAAGCACCAAATCTAGAGAATTACTTGTCAATTATATACTTTGGGGACTGACTTTTTACTCCGTGCCATGAAATATTTATTTTCTCTCAGCATTAGAGAAATCCCCAGGTGATGCTTTTTCTGTTCTTCAAGACAATGCATGCTTTCTTTTACTATAATCAGACATTAAATTATGCTGAAAAGAGGACATCTGAGGTGTCTTGAGATATCAAACGCCCAGGAAAACAGGGTGTGTGAGAAGCTCTAAAATAACTCAAACTGAGTCTTAAATGAACCTTTTGCAGTGGAGCAGGTCTTACTTGGGAGCCGTTCCGTGTTCAGTCTGCAGCTTTCCTACAAAAGCATTTGCAGTCTGAATGGACAGAGCTGCCAGCAGGAGCTGCAGCAGCTCAAGTCTGCCAGGAGAGCTGGGCTCTGCTGTGGCCAGGACAAGCTGGCAGAGAGAGAGATGCAGCAGATTAATTCAGGGTTAGGAAGCAGCAGGAGCTGCAGAGGGCTGTTAATCTGTTCTTCTTCCCCTTTGGTTTTAGTGTTGTCCTGGTAGGACTTAAGTCCAGTGAGGCTGACAAAGTGATGGTGTGTGATGGCTGCAAAGTTGCTTTTAACAAGGTTTTAGCTGGATGGCATGTTCCAAATATGGTTCATACAAGATGCAGGTTTCTCTATTTCTCTGTTTCTGGTCGCAGGAGGGATGAGGCACCCAAAAACAGCTCTGGGGAAATGTTTTCAAAAAATGAGCAACCACCCACACATACCACGTATATGTGTACACAGTAAAGTAGTAGTGCTGAAAGGTGGAGGTGGCAATAATGTTTTACTCAGCAGGATCTGTTCAATAGCAGCTCTTTGCACGTGGTAGAACAAGCACCGCTGAAGCTCTTTACAGTGTCTATCACCAGCTACTAAAAGTCCTCATCTGAAATTTCTTCAAAGTAATGGTGATTTTTAGTTAGAGGGAAACCCAATGTTGGGAAGCATTCTTTCTGTGTCTGTGGAACCTGTAAAGCCAAGCCAGTAATATCTTGCTGGCAAATTTCAGTTCTATGCTATGTAGATTTTCATTTTTTATGGTATCTAGAAGCTTCCTGGTGATGCACTGAGGGGGTTGTGTCCTGCTTCCATTATCCCATCCCTTCTCACCCGATATGTACCTTGTTTTGCACTGTGCAGTGATTTTCCACGGACCTCTAACAGGCTGAAAAACAGGCAGCCTGGATGTGCATTTCTCCTTGCTCAGTACTTGCTCAGTGCAAGGCACTGCGCCTGGCTTATAGCAACCCCCGCTATCAGTATAAGCTGGGAGACAGAGCACAGCACTACCAAAAAGGACCTGGAGGTACTGGTGGATGGCAGGCTGGACACGAGCCAGCTGTGTGTCCTCGAGGTCCGGAAAGCCAACCATAGCCTGAGCTACACCAAAAGAAGTGCAGTCAGTAGGTCAAGGGAGGTGATCCTGCCCTTCTGCTCTGTGCTGGTGAGGCCTCACCTGGAGCACTGCATCCAGATGTGGAGTCCTCAGGACAGGAGAGACATGGAGCTGTTGGTGTGTGTCCAGGAGAGTGCCACAAAAATGATCCAAAGAATGAAACACCTCTCGTATGAGAACAGGCTGAGAGAGATGGGGCTGTTCAGCCTGGAGAAGGCTCTGAGGAGACCTGATAGAGGCCTTTCAGTACCTATAGGGGGTTATAAGAAACGGGGGGATGAACTCTATAGCATGGTCTATGGTGATAGGACAAGGGGAAGTGCTTATAAAATTAAAGAGGAGATTTAGATTAGGATGATGAGGCACTGGAACAGGTTGCCCAGAGATGTGGTGGATGCCCCATCACTGGAGACATCTGAGGTCAGGCAGGACAGGGCTCTGAGCAACCTCATCTACTGTAGGTGTTCCTGTTCACTGCAGAGGAGTTGAACCAGATGGCCTTTAACAGTCCCTTCCAACTCAGACCACTCAATGATTCTCTGACAGCTATAGCTCCTGGCAGCTGCAGGCTCTAAGGCCAGAAACGCTGATGCCTGGAGGACCTTGGATTGATGAAGCCTGTGCTGAACTTTGGAAACATGAGGGCAGTTTTGTTCCTGCTGAAATCAGTGACAAATCTCCCTTGATTAACCAGGGACAGAATCTGACTCTCCTTACGTAGTATTTCGTATTATGTATGCCATAAAATTGCTTACATGCGGAACCTTTCCTTTAGAGCTGGTTGTAACAGTCTGTAACAGCCTAGAAACGTGGAGTAGGAAATTATGTTAATAGTAGAACTTTGTGATCAACTTTAGCATTCGTTGCAGAAGGGATTTATGAGTGTCATTTATTACTCTAGGAAACAGTGAAAGCCATTTAATTAATGTCTTCTTACAAAACCAAATTAGAACAAAATTACAAGAGCATTAAAGGAGGTTATACCTTAAGTATAAGTAACTGTTGTCAGCACGTAGTCATGTAAGGGAAATAACCTAAACTAGGCTAAGAATGGTAAACAGTTTAAAGTGTTAAAAGTAAAATCCTCCTGGTAACACTTTGGAATATTGGTTCTTACAGAAGCAGGGAGCATAAAAAGGCAGAGTCCCAAAATACATTCAAGTAAATAGTGTTGTGAAAAAGGAATGGGTTCCATCTGAATATGGAATGGAGTTTCTAACACTGAAATAAGAAGTTAGTTTTTGGTCTAAAATACCCCTAAGAAGGAAGTTTGTTAATCTCTGTCCAGAAGACTCCAAAAATAAAGTTATGAAAAGCTATTCAATAAAACAAAAAGACATTTTGATGTATGTATTTGAAGTAGAAAACTGTTGAAAAAAATAAATAAGAAGTCTTAACAGGAGGAAACCCCGAAACCTGTAACCAGGGAACTTAAAATTCAGAGCAAGGCCTATCGTGTGTCATAAAAACACTGTTTGGAAGGGATCTTCAGTCATCTAATGCAGGTTTCTGCATGAGGATTTGCTGAGAAGGTATTGCTGAGACACCTTGGTGCCCAGTTCAGTGTCTGTAGAAGTATCAGAGAAAAACTTATCAGGCAAAGCCGCATGCATTTAGGAAAAAAATGAATCCAAGGAGGTAAATAATTGCAAACCATCAACAGGTAATGCAGAATCATCAGTGATTTGAAATGTTATGCCTACATGTAAAGCAGATTGCCCTGAGAGCTGGTGGATGCCCCGTCCTTGGAGACTCTGAAGGTCAGGCTGGATGGGGCACTGAGCAACCTGATCAAGTGTCCCTGTTCATTGCAGGGGAGTTGATCGAGATGATTTTTAAGGGCTGCTTCCAGCGCAAACAGTTCTGTGATTCTATGATTCTGCAGTGACAGCCACGCAACCAGTGTGGCAGTATGGGATGCAAGGAGTGGAGGAGAACAAAAGGAGCAACGGCAGTAGCAGACCTCAGCCATTCCCAAGTTGACTCTGTGAAAGTCAGGCCTAGGGATCGTGAGATAACCACATGTTCTGTGCTACAAATGACCGCCTCTCAAAACTCCTGATCAGAGAGCACAAAAGGGGAACTGACCCCTGATTTTAGCCCCAGGAACTGCATAGAACCTGAATGTTCCAACTGAAGAGTCACTTACTAAGAGAGTCCTTGATAGGAAAAAAGTCAGTATCCTTGTAAGGTGCAGAAGCAAAATAGAAAACGGTCACAGCAAATGCTTACGCTTAATAAAATGAAATATATATTAAAGTAGCAAATTAAAGCTGTAAAATATTCATAAGTGATACAAAAAAATGCTGAATTCACCACAGTGGGCTTTTAAAAGAATCCTGTCTTCCCAAAGCAAGTTCAGAGAGGCAGCAAAGTGAAGAGACATTTTAGACAGGAACAGATCTCCTTCAAAGTATGAGAGCACTGTCAAGGCAGACAGGGAAGGAGCACTGCATTCTGGCAGCTCACTTGTACCCAGCCACAATCACATGGGCCAAGAGCCAGGAGAAGCACCATGCTGAAACTAAGAGCCTGCAATGTAAACCACATCAGCAAGCTGCAGAGGGATAAGGTGACCTATAGGAAAATGAGCAGAACAGGATTTTAGCAAAGACAGGAAAATCAAATGAGTTATTTGAAGTGTTATTTCTTGTCAAAATACTCAAGCAGAATTCTGAAGCGTTTATTAACAGAGAAACTTGTGAAATTAAGCTATAAAACAGGTAAGAAAAGATCAACGGATAGTATGAAAGCATGAGCATCAGTATGCATTCACCAAAAAATCTGATGGATCTTCAGACAGGATATTGTTAATGCACTATGTAAGCTGTCTTCAAACTAAGTCCTGGTGCTAGAAGAATGGAAAACAGTAAATATGCTGCTAACATTTTCTAAAAGGCTTCAAGAGAAATCCATAGGAAAACAGGCCAGTAAATCTCACTTCTTCAGTGGATAAATCAGTACAAGTGCTATTAAAATAGAGACATATGAAGGTATGTATTTTATATCACGTACTGGGAAAAAGTGAGCACAGACTATGGAGATGCAAGTTACACCTCATGTTTATCTGAGTTTCTAGAAGCATGTGATTAATCTGTCAATAACTGATTCAGATGGTAATTGTGATTTTAGATTTGAGATAAACAAATTAAGCTCATCTTAAAGTCTTCCTGCAGGTACTTAAAAAAAACAGATAGATAAAAATATCACCTTGAGCTGAGAACCGAAGGGTTTCTAATGAAATATCTGTTTAGAACTGAGAAATGATGTCGGATGATCTTTATCCACAGGGATAAGCACCAGGACTCCATCTTTTCAACATAATTAACGGTGGTCTGGAAAAGGGGAAAAGAAAAATATTTGTTAGCAATCCAGAATAAGAACTTAAAGCTAACTGTCCTACCGGATCTTGTTCAGAGACTGGGCAATATTTTAGTTAATTGTCACCTGAGTTCTTTAACACAAGAGAAAATAAAAATGCAAGGACAATGAAGAATTTTAAATCAGATATTGTGACTGAGGATAGAGCCACTGTGTTTAACCATGTCACCACAACAACTGGTGGCAGTCAAAAGTCAAGCAGCTTTTGGGATTAGGAATAGCCTACTGCATTAGCAGAAAGGTCTGCATTTCCTTGACTTCTTCACTTCTTAATTCCACGAGAAATCCCAATAACCAACACTTCCATCTCAAAAGGCCGTAACAAATTCTAACAAGGCTTTGTTGACCTCAGGCTCCATTCAGTGTTCCCAGTCAGCTCATGAAGGAAAGGGAAAGAAAGAAAGAAAAAGTATCTGGGGAACTCGCAAACAAATGCTTGCAGAGTAAATTGGAATGTGGGCAATACTTTTGGGAAAGCATGTGACAGCTTCCAAACTCGGGGGAAAGTTTTTGCTATTTGTAATGGCGTTTTGGGAGATGTGGGAAGCATGTTTCCAAATATGTTGTGTTTGTGGCCATAATGTTTATTTACCAAAACTTATGGCCATTTAGAGATGAAGAAACACTGTCACTTAATGCCTCCTCCCCGCAGGATGAGGATGCTGTCCATGGGTCTGTCCAACCCAGCTTTATGTATTTCCAAGTAGCACTACATTCTCCAGGTCCTTGTAAGATCAAGTAGAAACTACAAACCACTACAAACTTATTTCTTCTGCCTTTTACTTCTTGCCCACTACAGAAATAGTTGTTCCAAAGGTTGAGCTGTGCGTGCTGGAATTGCTGTGGACAGGGGATAGCTACAGTGTTCATTGCTTCCAACTGTAAACAATTTTATCCCAGCACTTCTCTCCACTGCTCCTTCCTACAAAAACCTTCTGCTGCCTTTAATAGAAGCTGCAGAAAACGATGTAAGAGACTATTCTGTTAACTTCTGTGTCTCAAAGCTTGCTGGGGACACAGATGGACTTATTCAAGTCCAGACAAGTCCCGAGCAAGGACCGTGAAATCCTTTGTCTGGGGGAACGCAGATGGACAAGGCCAGGGGCAACGAGAGCGAGATGAACTGCAGCTAAATAGCTGTGAAGTGCTCCTTTGTGTGGACCTATCTCCGGATGATGGCCATCTCAGGGGGTACTCAATGACTCTTGCACAAGGCCCATCCTTGTCACGTAGGCAGGAGAATAAGGAGGATAAAAGAGGAACTGAAAACCATGAGGATAGGTTTCTGACAACAGATTCCTCATGAAGAAGAACAGAGGTTTCTGACAACAGATTCCTCATGAAGAAGAACAGAGAGAGAGGAATTCCTGAAGATGGAAGGATTCCTGAAGATTGAGGGGATTCCTGCGTACTGTTGAACTCTCCTGAGCCTGCTGCCTGACCGCTGTTCCTGCTTCAAGAATTGGCTCCTCGACTTCCCCGTCTACCTGCCTGCTGCCCAGGGCCGGCCACGCTGCTGCTCCCCGTCTTCTGCTGCGTTCTGCCCGGGACCTTCAAACACCGTGCAACGGGACCGCTGCTGGATCCTGCTGGTGACTATCCCCGCTTTACGCAACTCCTGCTTCTTTTCCATCTTTTCTATCGCACTCCTTCCCTTCCCCGTCTCCCTGATTAGGTCTTAGTAATAAATTGGATGGAACAACATATGAACCGTTGTTTCTTAATCTCACACCGGGTATACAGATATTAAAGAACCTCATCTCCCTCCTATAAATTGGAGCGAGACAAACGATCATGCCAGGATTATAATGACTCCATGCAAATTGGTCCTCATAGAATTTCCTCTTTCATGTCATTTTCATAGCTCTTTGCATCTTTTATTTGTTGTGAATACTTCTATCATGTGATCACACTGTAAGAATAGATTTAAAAAGAAAAAAGAGTAGAAATTAAAAAAACAAAGCATAGGTGAGGTTTCAGTGCTGCGTTCTGGATGCTCTGTCTGTTCTGCTTCAGGCAGAGCCAGTTTGGTCCTGGCAGTTACGCATCTGCTGCTGCCATCAACTCTGCTGGGATGTTTCCAGCATAGTGGCTGCTCTGGGTGTAAATAAAAGCCCAGCAAGTGGGGATGAGTCAGGAATAGTCCGAATGACAAGGCTAATGCAGGTAGCTGGTACTTGGGGCTGTTCTCTGTCTGTGAGAAAACAGTAACAATACCCAGCCTGAGTTGCATGCAAATTTGCTCTTTCAGATTTTGGACTACATTGGGATCAACTGTGTAAAGCAAGAATTATCAAGGCAGAATCACAGTCCAATGGCAGTCAAAATCACGGCAGCGATTTTAAATATCTCAAGCATTCACCATTCTTTGCAATGCAGCATTTAAGTCCAAGTGAACTATGAAGAACAACACCATAAAATGGTGTCATTTTATCTAACTGATATTCTGATTGTTTTCAGTCATGTGCTTTAAGAAACAAGAGAGTGCTATTTAATCAGCTACTCATCCCCCTCGTGTTGTTGCATTAGTTTGTAAATAAGATTTCTTCTTTGTGTCAGCAGTGGACTCGGGTTGCTGGTAAGCACTCTGTCAGATTGTGGCAATCATCCTGCTTTGCAAACTGAATGAGTTTCACTTGCATTTTTAGAGACCATCTTGGAGGAAAAGAGTCAAAGGAAAGAAAGAGACTTCTTGCACACGATGCGCTTTGGTTTGCACATAAATCCATTTTTCATTTAATCAATTTCTAACCTCCTCAGGGAGGCAGGAATATGTGAGGAAACATCCATGGCACATCGCGATCCTTATTTCCTTGTCCAGAAACCCCGATCCTCCAGCATCACACAAACAGAACCTCTCTGAAGTGACACATCCAGCTTCTGCAGTTTTAGCTGCTAGCATTAATGAGTGTGCAACATGCTCTTTTAAGATAACTCTGTTTGTTACCAGCTGGGCCTGCTTTCTTGAGCTTATCCTGTCCTTAGCAGTTCCTTCTCTGCTACCAGAGGCTGAGGGCGACTGTGCACTACAGATATTTTCATCACTAGCCCTTGTCACCACATGCTCTGTGTCCTTATCTGCTCATTACTCAAAAAACTCATTGGATTATGGACTTTGATTCACAGCTCCTACAGTGCAGTTGAAAAAGTCTCACTGCCCTCAGTGAATTTGAATTAGACCAAATTCACACAATTCTAGATAGCTAACATAAAACCTGTGTGATGGTTCAGCTTTTCAGTTTCTCCGTAGGCAGATGCGTTAGCAGAGACCAGTAAGAAGATTTTCCTAATGAATTTAATTATGTGCTTTAGAAGGATTTCTGTAGGTATAGGAAAAAGTATTGCTGTTCTGCTTGATGGCCTTTGTTGTCTTGTCTGGTTTCAAGTTATGTCAGCTCTCAGGCAGCTGCCTTTCCATGCTCTGTGATGAGTTATGCACAGCATCTCCTGGGATTAATAAATGACTGTTCCTAATATGTTCCTCTCATGACAAATGTTCCCACAGAGTCATAAAGTGTATGGCCTGATTTATTAAGATATTACAGTAAAATATTGTGAATGCTTCTATGAATGCCTCACAAGGGATGCACAGCTGGAATTTATGCATGCAGCAGTGTAAATGTCCTGTACATGATAAATCACTGATGTAAAAATTATGGCAACAAAATCATGTTGTGACCTGGTTAGGTGGGCCAGGAAAAATACATTATAAGAAAATGTAAACTTCTGAACTGATGGCTTTTACCAACCTTTGTATGGTTTCTTGATGACACCAGCATCACTTCTTCTTCCATTACAATTTATCTGCTACATCTTTAAATATTCATTGCAGCCTTCTGTCTGAACCAGGCTGGCTGAACTAGATACTGCAGCATCATTCGATATGCACCCTGACCTCTTCTCCTTCCCCTTTTCCAGGCTCTGGCCTCTCAGGCACTGATCTCTTATCTATTTGGTTAGACCTTCATTTTAATCTTCCTTGTCTCTTTTCTTGATGATGACTTCGATTCATCAATCCAAACTTTATCCATCCTAAAATGTTAGCTGTAAAGTTCCTAGTGTGCGGGCTGTAAGTAATTGCTGTCATTTGCCTTATGAGGAAGTGCTTCCATACATTTTTCTAGATGGAGCCTAATAGGCAACTGCACATGAAACTTGGGTATTACCAAAGCCTATGTTGCAATTAATGTTGTGCTGTGTTGTGCAAAGGCAAAATATGTGGATGTATGCATCGTCTGCTTTGGAGTAAGAAATCCTAAACCAAACTTACTAAAGTCAAAGAAAAAAAATTTTATTGACTTTGATAGGACAAACCTTGGAGACTTAGTATTTCAAAGGATCTTTGTAGTTCTCTATGACTGTAATTAAAAATCCATGAAAAATGCAAGGAATTCCACCTGGTCTTCTACTAAGGGCTGTTTTTTCATCACACCAGATTACACTACTTTGGCTTTGATCTGCTTGATGGAACTGGGCAATGTGCTTGACACAATTACATTTCTGTAGACCTTTATTTCTCACTCCCATAGAAGACTGAAGCTTTTGTCCAAGTCTTTTTTCCTTCTTTTTTTTTGTTTTTCTTTCTTCAGTAACTAAAGCTTCTTCTATAACTATAGCTAAATGATTTACTCAGCCTTGTGGTTGACCTGAAGCAGGAGGTGGAGAGGCTGAGGAGCATAAAGGAATGTGAAAGGTAGATCGATTGGTGGAGCCAAACTCTATCAGCCCCAAGATCTTGGCAGCCAGCTGAGGCTCCACATGGAGCACATCACCCCCTGCTGCCTTGCAAATAGGTGACAGAGGGGAACCAGCATGCAGACAGTGTTGCTGCTACCATGCGTCCCACGTCCTCTCCTTCCCTAGCAACGATGGTGAAGAACTGGGGGCTGTGGGGCACTGACAAAAGGCCCCTGCTCAGCAATGCAGGCTTGCCCTCCCAGAGATTCCCCTGGCTCTCCGCCTGCCCCCACAGAACAGGTACAGTGCTCTGCAGGGACAACTGGACAATGGTGGGGATGATGGTTCTCCCCACTTGGTGGAGTTACCGAAGTCCAACCAGTCCTCACTTAAGATCAAAACCTTGTTGGCAAAGAAAAAAACAACGTGTCATCGTCATTGGTGACTCTCTGCTGAAGGGAGCAGAAGGGCCAATATGTGGACCAGACCCTCTACACAGGGAGGTCTGTTGCCTCTTGGGAGCCCAGGTTAAAGACGTAAGGAAGAAACTTCCTTCACTTGTTCAACCCTCAGATTACTATCCCCTATTGTTCTATCAGGTAGGCAGTGATGATATAGGAAGAGCTTCCCTAAAGACTATGAAAAAGGACTTCAGAGCCTTGGGGTGGACAGGTACGAAGAGGGGTAGGGGTGTAACTTCATACAGAGCCTGTATGAAACGTGCCAGAGCTTGTAAGATCCCACAGTCTCGTTCCCAGGTGAAGGAGGAGGCTGACTGGCTAACTGGGGATGTCCCAGTGAATTGGAGACTGGCAAATGTGATGCCCATCTTCAAAAAGGGCCGTAAAGATGATCCTGGTAGCTACAGACCTATCAATCTCACCTCGGTGCCTGAGAAGGTTATGGAACAGATAATCTTGGGAGCCATTATGGACCACTACAAGGTTAACTTGTAGTGGTCAGGGGATCAGGCCCAGTCAGCATGGGTTTACCAATGGTAGATCCTGTTTGACAAACCTGGTTTCATTCTATGACAAGGTGACCTTCATTAGTGAATGGAGGTAAGGCCGTCGATGTGGTCTACCTGGACTTCAGTAAAGCCTTTGACCCCACAACATCCCTGTGGAGAAGCTGGCTGCCCATGGCTCAGATGGATGTACACTCTGGCTGGATGGCCGGACCCAAAGAGTTGTCAGTGAAGTGGAGTTAAATGCAGTTGGCAATCAGTCACGAGCAGTGCCCCCCAGGGCTCGGTACTGGGGCCGTTTCTATTTAACATCTTTATTAACCATCTTGATGAGGGATTGAGTGCACCCTCAGTAAGTCTGCAGCCAACACCAAGCTGGAAGGAAGAGTTGATCTGCCAGAGGGGAGAAAGGCACTGCAGAGGGACCTGGACAGACTGTACTGATGGGCCGAGGTTACTGTATGGGTTTCAATAGGGCCAAGTGTCAGGTCCTGCATTTTGGTCACAACAACCCCAGGCAACCCTGCAGGCTTGGGGAGGAGTGGCTGGAAAGCTGCCTGATGGAAAGGGACCTTGGTGTAATGATGGACAGTGGGCTGAACATGAGCCAGCAGTGTGCCCAGGTGGCCAAGAAGGCCAATGGCATCCTGGCTTGGATTAGGAGTGCTGTGGTGAGCAGGACCAGGGAAGTCATCCTGCCCTGCACTCGGCACTGGTGAGGCCTCACCTCGAGTGCTGTGCTCAGTTTTGGGCACCTCAGTACAGAAAGGACATGGAGATGCTGGAGCAGGTGCAAAGAAGGGCAACAAGGCTGGGGAAGGGCTTGGAGAATATGGCCTGTGAGGAGAGACTGAAGGAACTGGGGCTGTTCAGTGTGGGGAAGAGGAGGCTGAGGGGAAACCTTACTGCTCTCTTCAAATACCTGAAAGATGATTGCAGTGAAAGTGGGGCTGGTCTCTTCTCACCAATGACAGGATGAGGGGAAATGGCCTCAAGTTGCACCAGGGTAAGTTTAGGATGGATATCAGGAAAAACTTCTTTACAGAAAGCGTTGTTAAGCACTGGAATAGGCTCCCCAGGGAGGTGATTGAGTCACCATCCCTGGATGCATTTAAAATCCGTTTGGATGTGGTGCTCAGGGACGTGATTTAGCAGAGGGTTGATGGAGTTAGGGTAGGATGGTTGGGTTGGACTCAATGGTCTTTAAGATCTTTTCCAATCTGAGCAATTCTGGAATTCTATTTCCATGGTACACCTAAGTTAGATATGTTATAGTGTTAAAGATGATAATCAGTATGGAAAGCAGATTCTGTTCATTTGCATCGTGATACATTTCAATAAGAGCACAGACAACTTTTTCTTCTCTCTTACTTAGTGCTGTTTACCACTTCCAAAGTCTTTATATAAAGGAGTTTTAAAAAGCAACTAAGACAGAAGGGTCTTGTTGGCTTGCAGTATTGAGTGATCCCATGTAATTGCCCTTCTGACTCCTGCAGACTAATTTTAGAGCCCAGGAATTGGTATCACTGCTCTTTTGAATCGATGTTTTATCTCAATGCATGTGGGAAACTTTTCATGTAAACTCTTCGTGTTAAGCAATATTTTGATGAGTCATGTAACATAAACCGTGGCTTAAAATATCATTTCACATCTCCGCTACAACAGTCTGGTTCAGTCTGCTTCTGCTGATCTATTCACCCCATATGTTGCTGTCGCCTCTCATCTCCTACCCAGGTCATGAGACATACATGCACATACTAAGCTCAGCAACTCAGTCCTGCAGAGCCTAAACTGCACTGCAAAGCGCATCTAGACAGCTTCCAAAGTTTCTTGAGCCCTGAGGGGAGCGAGAGGGAGCAAGGTCTCCTTGACTGTCTGATCCAGGCTCTGCCATTTTGTTCAGATAACATTTACCATGTGTATGTAGATGGAAAATAAAAGCAGGGTTTGCACAGTGTGTCACTGTACACACTGCCTCTCTTGCAAGCTGTTGATACACTAGGGCTAATACATCACCATCACGCACTGGGTGAGACTTGACAGGCCTATATCTGCCCTTCGTTCCTCTTTGCTAGAGCTGAACCTTCTCATTGCTCTTCTGACTGCTTGTTCTTCCCTTACATCTTAATATCTTTCCGTGTTACTGCTTTTCCTCTGAAATCCTCCACCTGCTGACTATCTCAGTCTCAAAAAACAGCCTGCAGTTTTACTTTCCACGCTTCACATGGCTGTGCTTCCTCACAGCTTCTCCTCACATCTTAGCCGCTGTCTCAGGAGCCTGAGCCTGGCTGTGTGTGTATCCAAGCCAGCCCTTGGCTCACATCACCGGCTGCAGGGATGCCTCTGCCAGCAGCGATGAAATACTGAAGATGAGGATATTTTTCTCATGTGAATGTAGGTGTAATGAGGCATGTTTGGGAAAGTGAGACTCGGCACCTGATGCTGTTAAGTGCCTTAAGTCGTGAGTTTTCTTCTACGGATAGGAAGGGTAGGAGGTGAGATTGTTACCATGCTCTTGTCTAGTAAGAATCTGTCGTTCAGAGCATCTACTCTGCAAAGGGAGATGCTGGATTTTTTGCACTTTACAAAAAGGTTCACCTCTCTCTCTCCATGAGAGAGCTGTGACCCTGAGGCCAGAGATCATGTGCTCAGTGATAGCAGCTCTTCCTGGCTCTGATGGGCCCCTGCCCATATGGGGCTGCTCCAAGTAGTGTTTGGGAATGGCTCTGCAGCAACACAGGGTAAGGCTATGCATGAGGCCACCATGGAAGCTACAAGGGGTCTCCTGGCATGAGAAGTTCCTTACTTTCCTCCGCTCCCGGTGGAATCCTAAAAATGGACCAAAAATGTGTGGCCACACTGGATTCTCTCAGATATTATGGTCTGCCTGAGAGATCTGACTCTGTTGGCACCCCAGACTTTTTTGATAAGGGATGGAAGTATCGTTTGAGGGGGAACTTGATGTGAGTGGTTAATAGATCTGATCCTCATGAAACAAAACCAGCTTCTTATCTTTAACTTCTCCAGGAATTCTTTGGATATCATGACATCTCCTTTTGATTTTTCATTCCATTCCTGCCCTGGGAGTTAAACTCAGGGGGAAAAGCCACGTGTCTGCCCTTGTTTGAGGGACTCTCCCGTGAGTGCCTCCAATATGAGTGTCAGGGCAGTATAATATGGAGAACTGTGCTCCCACTTGTGAGGTGGAGCTCAAGATACCTCACTTCAGCTTTCCCTAATGCCAGTGAGGCAGAGTGAGACTATGTCAGTCTCTCAGGTATCGCATCAGGAAAAAAAGATTCTCCTCTCCTTCCTCCCTGAAAATGCCCATATATTTTCACCTCAATTTTGGATTTTAGAATCATGTTAGAAGATACTGACTTATGGGGGAAAAAGTCTTCTTGAGAGACGTGAAGGGAAGGCTCAGAAAAATCCTTTTTTGCACTCCATGTGTGGAAGCAGTGTAGGCTTCACAGACTTGTTCATGGGTGGATATCAGCTACACTGGTAATTAGTGTTTTGCACATCACTGTTCCAGCTCATGCTTCTGTACCATTTCCCAGCTGCCCTGTTGAGCTCCTTGTTAAGGTATCAGCTGGTTAGCGTCCTGTTCTCTGGCATTCCAAAACTATTGACACCAGCACTTACAATACTGACACTTAAATTTATCTGAAGTTCAACTTATATTTTCCTGCCCTTCACCGGATTTAAACAAAAACAGTGGGGTAACTGAAAATACTGGTTTTTTAACAACGCTGTGTTCAGGTGATGAGAAAACAGTGCACAGTGAAGAATACTCATGAGATTCTACTCCTTTTCTGCAAGGCCCCTTAAAAGGGAAATTTTTTTATTGTGGTGTTGCACCAAGGGGCCTGAACCATCAGCCTGCCACAGCGCTGCTCTCTGACCCTGTTCTTCAATTTCCTCACCATGGCAGGCTGTGTTTCATCTGCCTGTTTTACAGGTGTACTGGGAATGCAGAGCAGTATAATAAGTCCACGACCTCTCTCCACAGAGCAAAGCATTCATTATTGATTATACAGGGCGTACTGGTCTAAAGGCATTTGCAGGTTTTATTTTTTTTGCTTCTTTTTTTTCACTTAATTGATCAATTTACTGAATTGATTAATAGTAATTCATGACTATAGTTTCTTTTCTTTCACAATAAAATGCAAACACTGCTTTTAACAGACGTAGAGTTATGAAATACCATCTCTGCATAGTTAGCACTGTTCTCTCGCTGTGTCACTTCTCATACACAACAGGGAGAACAGTAGCAATGTGTGAACATTTCCCAATACCGTTCTGAGGAGGGAGAAAGCAAGGGAGAAGGTGTTAAAATTTAATTGGATTATGTAGAACTTAAACTTTTACCAAGGCTGCCACAGATGAAAGATGAAAAAAAAAAATAAAAAAAATTGCAAAAAATATGCTTCTAAAATAAAACTAGCATAACATTATTAGCTAGAGACTTCTACTTTTTCACTTCCCCACCGTGTGAGAAAAATCACTGTCTGGCATGCTGAGGACTAGGAAGCCTGCAACAGTTGCAGTTTGGTTCCTATAGTGACTGTTAGAGCAACTCCTAGCATATAAATTATCTTCTCATCTAGTTTTTGAAATACTTCAGAGAACCTTCTTCCAGACACTGTTACTTAGAGTGCAGCTTTCATTATCTTGTATACATCTCCATAACAAGGTGACACAGATCAGAAATGGCTTTCAGAGAAAAGTCCAAAGAAGATTTGCTCGGGGTCTGGATGTAGGCTGTTTTCCAGCCCCTGTTCTTTGCTTATAGCTCTTCTAAAAGCTGCACAGATATATTGCAGAGTGAAAAAAAAAGAAAATAAACTTGGATCTCATCTTTCCAAATATGCTGAAAAACACATGGGCCACAGTTAAATAACTGTCTCTTAAGCCAGTCAGGCTTAGGACTGCTTTAACTCACCCAAAGTCTGCTTTCCCCTGAGCCTGGCCAGGAGAACTTTGGGAGGAATTATGGTAATGGAAGCCATTGTAAATGAAAGATTTTCCTTGTGCAAATAGGAATGTATGTTGTAACTTCCCAGCGTGCTGCTATTACTCATTTCAATGCCTGCAGTATGCAGGCATGACATTCAATTTGGGATTCCTTGGAACAGCTCATCACAAGAAACTGAAGAGAAGCGAGGACCAGACTAGCTCAATTAAGAATGAGTTATGCAAAAAGAAAGAAGAATGAAGATGTGAATAAGGATCCTTTTTAATCAAAAGCTGGCAGTGTGATCTTCAGAGTCTGTGGTTCCTTCGACCTGAAATTCGACTGCACAAATAACAACAGATTCTAGCAACAGATGCTAGAATTTGACTGAGTCCTGGGAAGGGATACGGCTTTTTGAAGTTTGGGTTAATCTCTTGCTGTGTTCTATGAACACATCTGTGCCCAGATGTGGCGTTTTTTTGGAGGTCTCACGCTAGTAGCAATGGAAGGATATCTCCTCCTTAACTGTTTCCTTGAAATCACTGGGAGTCCAAACAAGATTCGATGCTTGAGAGGAGATTTTCAGCTTCCATAGCGTGGCTGCAGGGGACTAGGAGGAAAAATATTCTGATATTTACAGAACACTGTGAGATGCTGAACCAGCACAATTACCCCACAGTTGTTTACATACATGTGTTTTTCATCGGGGAAAAAAAAAAAAAGGTCCTGTGATCTTTATAATAAAATGAACTTGCCCCTTATATTTCATGGCCTTTTCAAATGAAGGCAGATGCAATCAGAATAGTTATGGCTCTTTAGCTGTCTTTCTCCTCACACCAGATTTTAAACTTTTCAAGATTGGGATTATAAATCTGTCAGGCCATTCCTCCCCTTAGACACTGTTGAGTGGTGGAGGCGATGGCGCTGTGTAAATGTGCACTAATGCTAGGAATACAAAATGGATGGGTGATCCTGTCAGGTGTTCCTGATGCAATTATCCTCCAGTTCATGAGCAAAGAGTCATTTAGGGAATCAAACTGATGTTGCTCAGCTGTCCCCTTTACAAGTGCCTAGTCTAAGTGAGGAACTTCCCACCAGTGAAGGATTCACCAGGGAAAGCAAGATCTGTGGTGGAAGTGATTTTAAACAACAGAGACATTAAACCTCACAATATTCATTGCTGCTGTTACACAAATGAAAAGTGTGATTTTTCTAGATTCTCACTTTAAAGAAAAAGGAATATCATAAATATATTTGATGGAAAAGAGAACAGGAGGTCTATGGGAAAGTGTGTAATGGGGGAGCACACTATTTAAGCAAAAAGATTGTTTTTTTCTTTCAGGAGACATACAAAGGGTGTCTTGACAGAAAGCCTATCTGTCCTTTTCAGCTGCCACTTAAAAGGCAGATATTTCGGGTTCTGGCCTGTGACCTTACGAAGGAGAAGATGAAACGTGCCAAGCACATCTCTGCTAAGATTCTTCAAAAGCAGTTTTGAGTGACTTCTGAATGCTGAGTTCACAGACTGAGGGAACCTGAATTTAGGGCATGGGGGGGTTGGTATTTTCAGAGAAATCACACAGATCTTAAGACTCCTTAAATTGGGAGCTTCCTTGTTTGTTTGTTTTGTTTGTGTTCTGGAATCTTTCCTGATTAGGTGTGGGAGCTCATAAGTTGTACTCACTATTTTCCAAAATCCTTTTTCTGTACTACTCCGTCTTTCATTTAAAACCTGACATACCAGGATAAGGCCTACTAAACCATGAATATCCTTCTCACAATTAGCTCCTAAAGCTTGAACTGACAACGTACTTACAGCTGATCAAGACACTCTTCCCGTCTAAATGACAAAATATAAAGCCAATTTTGTTGTGCAGCCCCTCCTGCAATGGGGTCCATATTGCCTGTAACCCCTGGTAAGGGAGGGAGCTGTGGATCCCAGGAGCTCTAGCAATGCAGAAATTCATCATGGATCTCAAGGATTTTCCTTCTCACCATCTAGCTTTCTCCTGAAGTGTGTATATTATTGACACTTCAACTGTGTACAAAGAAACAATGCTTAACACTAAATGAGTGATTATTCCTTACTATCCCCACCTCCTAAACCAAAAGGATCTTGGATGTCTTGTCCAAATGCTGTCTCAAACCTGGAAAGATTCTCCTCAAGGCATCAGTATTCACTCAGTATCATTGTATTCAGTGCTCTTTTTGAGACTCATTTCTCTAATACCTTCTTTTCCCAGGAAGAGGACTTGGAAGGAGAAGGAACGCTCGCATCCTGAAGTATAGCATGAGATCTGTGTACCATGGGTGCTATGCAGGAATCCTACAGAAACATCACTGGTGCTCAGTTTGAAAGGGGTCTCTGCAGCTCCCTCATTAATGCTGTTGTCCAGATCATGTGCAGAGGTTTGGAAGGCTGAGGAGGCACCCAGCTGTTTGCTGACAGAAATTAGTGGCAGGATTGGGCTTTGCTCCAGGGGAACAAAGTGAGGTGATTGCCAGGCACAGCCTACCTGTGTGTAGCTCTGTTAAGTGAGATAGATTCAAATAATCTAGCTGAAATCAAAGGGCACTTTTGCACCCCTCAGATAAAGGATTTCGAGTGATGAACTGCTGTTCTGTGCCAAAATGCAAGCGCGGGTTCAATGCATGTTAGCATGCTCATGACTCAGAAAGAAGCGTTAATCTAAAGTTATGACAGTGAAAAAATATGTGGGGAAAAAAAAAAAGTCTTGAATTTAGCTTTAATTATAACAATTGTAATTAAAAGCAAATGGTTAAGTCATTAAATATAGAACATATCTATTTTTTTTTTTCTAATTCATATTTTTATTAAAATCTTCCTATGTATTTTTACAGAGTTTGGTATGGCATTTGTCTTTTCTTTTGGCAGTGCTCCTTTCCTTCCTGTTCTTATGATTCTGTCAGATAGTTCTCACTGTGATCCACATCCCAAGAGCAGTAAGACATTCAGAAGCTGCCCCGATGACGTAGTGGGTCTTTTTCTGCTCACTGTATCCCAATTAAGCTGCTGGCATACTATAGAGGAAATGTTGTTTGTAAAAAGATGTTTTAAATGCGGGCCCACTATATTTTAAGTCACTGAACTTCTCACGTTGCTTTCCCACGAATTCTCATCTGTATGTCCTGCCTGGTGTTGAACTTGGGTGCAGGCCTTCTGCTCTCTGAAATCCCCAATTACAGAATGATTTTGGCTCCCAGGCTGTCCTGTACTTTCATCTGGAAAATCTTCATTTCCCACTGCTCTGACCTGTTAACTGATTTGCTTATGATGGTGATGTCTTTTACCTACAGTCTCTGAGGTACAGCTCTGTTATTCCAAAGCTATCAATAGCTATATTGTAGTTATCATTCCAGTGGAGACGGCTGCAAGACTTGCCAACTTTTTTCTCTTACTAACACCATAGAATTGACTGCTATGGACCAGTATCTTCTCATTTTATTGCTTTAGATGAATGAAGAGTGCTCAGAAAAACAGATGTAATTGGGAACCATTGTGGATGAGCAAGGAGAGGTGAAGACATGGGGTTTGTTCCCTAACATTTTGGGTGAAGTTGTCACCTGGCAAAAGAAATGCAAAACATGCATCTTCTCCCTGCACCTCAGAGATTTTCTGTTTTAAAATAGCCACTCCATTTTCCTGTGAATGATTACCATCTTTGCTATTCAAGGGCGAAACTGAAACAAAAGATCTCATTTTCAAGTAACACCAGTAACAAGCAATACTATAACAACTATTAGGAAAAAAACAAGCAGGGTGCGTTGCAGGAAGTGATTCTCATTTTTGAACATTATCTCTTTCAGATTGAGCTATAAGTAATACAGAGGAAAAAAAATGCTTTCACACATATCTTAACAGGAAGTTTTCTCTAAAAAGAGATTTATGATAAACATTATATGGCAGGCAAAGATTCTGCTAGCACGGGGAATATGGATCTATCAGCCTGATCATCTGCAGATAATTACTTTCCAAAATCTAGAGCACCATGCACATTCATAAACACAGCAGTGAAAAAGCCATTCCTGGCTTTTGTCCAAGGCCATTAAATGGGCAAAGCCAGTGCAGGTCGACCGACTAAGTAGGAAAAGACTGGATCTATGACGGAGTACAGCTGATGTCTCCATGCTCCTTGTTTGCCAGCATGAAAAAAGCATTTTTGGGCTTGGCACTGTGGGACCTACTATTGCTAGATCAGATATCTGGGGACTAAAAGGCATGGGAGAGTCTTTATTCCCATAGTAGCCTGCATGCAGCCCTGCAACCAGACATACTCTGCTGGTGATACGTATCATGCTTGCTATCTTTTGTTGAGGAAAAACATGAGTACACAAAATTAAGGCACTTCTTTTGAAGGAGTTTTTAACATTAAAGTGCTATGATCCTTTTGCAGTTTAAACTGGCCAGACAGTTGTCAATTTTTGACACCAAGAAGATGTCAAAAATTACTACAAAGAATTGGAGAGCCACAGGCATGCTGGGATTTTGTTTTGATCTTTCACCAGTCTAACAACGTTGTAAGAGACTGTGACTTTTTGGGAAAAAAAAAAAAAAAAAAAAAAAAGGAAAAAAAAGCTTTCCTTGGTTGCAGTGATGTGTTTTCCTTGCATTTCTGATTTTGTTTTGTGCACGTTTTTTTAAAAGTTACATGAGAATTAAGTACCTTGGTCACAAGTTTGTGCTAAACATTGTTACTGCTGCAGTTGGTGTGTTAATTCTGCTTCCTAATATTGCAGGAAAATGTGTGATGCAGGTTTATGACTGGACCAGGATCAGAAGTACAAGGTTTCATTAAACATAGTTTGACTTTCTGGCTATAGGAGATGTTGGCGGGCACAGGGGATGACCTTCTGGCTTGTGTTTTGCACCCATCTGAAAGATCAATGGGAAGTATTGCAAATATAGAACAACTCTCTACAGAAGAACACAGGCACAAGGCTCAGAGCCTGGAGCTCCTCGGTGTTTTGCTTTGCAGCGCCTGTGTCTGCATTCTGCTCTCTGGTTCAGGGAACTCCGTGAGCGGGGAATTTGGCACCACAGGAGCTAGGAAGGCTGATTTTGAGCTGAGTGCTGTCGCCAGCTACACCCGACCCAGCCCTGGGAGTGGGTCACCCCACTATCATAGAATCATAGAATCATTTGAGTTGGAAGGCCATCTAGTTCAACTGCCCTTCCATGGGCAGGGACACCTACAGCCAGCTCAGGCTCACAGCCCCTTCCTCTCGCCCCCAAGAAGGGTGCTGGAATGCTTGGATGCCGGCAGTCCCCCAACAGGGCGGCACAGGGCGGCTTCTGGAAACTACGGTGTGTCCCCGGACCGTTCCTTTGTATTTTTTGTTACTTGGCGGAAAAACCCCAACGAGGGGATGCCGCCCATCCGGAGGGGCCAACGGCCGCCTCCCGGGGGCCACCGCTCACCTGAGGCACTGGCAGCCCCGCCTCTCCCAGCCCTGTCTTTAAGGCCCTCCTCCTCTTCCTCGCCCTCCCTCCCTCCCTCCATCCATCCCCGCTCTCCGCCGCTCTCCGCTGCCGGGCTCTGCCTCGCCCGCCTTCCCCCACCCCGCTCCCCCCGCCGCCAGCCATGGCCGACATGAAGACGGGCATCTTCGCCAAAAACGTCCAGAAACGCCTCAACCGCGCCCAGGAGAAGGTGCGGGGCGGGGAGGGAGGGGGGTGCCGGGGAGAGGCAGCCTGACCGAGGGGCGGGCGGAGCGGAGCGGAGCAGGCTCCGGTGTTCCCCTGCAACGGGCGGCCGGAACCGCGGTTACATAACCGGCCCGGTTCCCAACGCGTCGCAGCGGCGCTCGGAACCCGGGCACCGAACCGGGTCCGGGTAGCGGCTGCCCGCTTCGGCCCGGCCCGCATCTCCGTCCCCCCGCGGGTACAGGCCGGGCGGGCGCAGGGCTGCAGCCCTCCTCCGCCGGTACACGTAAGGTTCGCCTCCTCTCTCCGCCGCAGACACGCCGCCTAAGAGGATTGCTTTTCCTTTAATATCCACGCCGGCTCATCTCGGGCTAAAGCCCCGCTCTCCCGGCCTGGCCGCCCCTCCGCGGGCTCGGTGGGGAGCGGAGAGGGGCTGTGGCGGCCCGCAGCCTTCCGCAGCGGTTGCTGGAGTTGTGGACATCTCTTCTGAATGCTCCGGCTTTGGCCGAGGTGTCGGGTAGCCAGACCGGGTTGATTGCTTAGGAATCGTGGTGCCGGTTCTTCTTGCAGCGCTCTCTCTAGGAGCCGAGCAAGAAGCCAAGTCGGGAGGGTGTTCAAGTTTCTGAGGAAAGACCTTTGCTAATGAAAGGCTGTAAGCGTTCTGCTTCAACGCCTGTTCAGCTGCCCTGTGCCTCATAACAGGACCATGGACACGGGCATCAAACCAAGCAGGAAAGCATTTGGTGTGACTGTGTGCAGCATCCGCACCAGCAAGGCTGTTAGGAAGCTGTTCTCAGCCTCAAAGCAGTCAGCGAGTGGCCTGCCACAGCCTTTCCGAGGGCTGATGAAGCCTCGGTGCCCCTCTAGCCGGCGGTCTGTGTTGTTGTTGTGTGTCGCTGTCACAGGGCTCTGCAGAATTAGAAGAGATTACTTTATGACCAATGTTTTTCATATCTCCCTGCCTAGAAATCGCTTGCTGCCTCTGCGCTGTGCACTGAGCTCTGAGGTGCTCTAAGGGAATACAAATCACAATTTATATCTTAAAAGATGCATGTATAGTCACATCGTTATTTATGAACCTAATTGTTGAGACTGTTACAGTCAGGTAATGAACTTTCTCTTCCCAATGCCTAGCTCACAAGGTCATAAAGTACTTTTCAATACCAAAGCTGTGATGCACTGTCTTTCTTGAAGGTATCAACTGTGTCTGTTTTCACATAAAACACAAATTCTTTAATTTTTTTAATCAGATTTGGAGATTTTATTATGTAAGCTCAGCTGGGTCAGTAGTTGGAGCAGAGATCTGCAAATGCCATTTGTTTCCTGCAGGCTTTGTCGGTGTCGTTTGCTGGTGTTGTTGCTGTATCTGGTAATTCATAGGTGTAGGTCTTAAAATCATACGTTCTGCTCCCAGGTGTGTCTGTTCTGCCACAGGACATCTGTAGAAACATACAAAGCACATCTTGACTTGAATACCTGAGGTTCTGGTGTTGTGGCAAATTCAGCTCGTACTCTGTCCCTTTCCATTACTCCCTCCCTCCTTTAAAAAAATATATATATATGTTTATATAGAGAGTAACTTGTTATTGGATAGATTAAATTTCAGGACTTAGAAGTCTAGGAATTAAAAGTCTGCTATTTGATGGTGTGAACAGGATGGCTCTGTGATGAGTACGTAATACCGTGCTGGCTTAAAGAGATTTTAAACACACTCTGAGTTGTTTTATCTTGTTACTTATATTGGATTTGAGCACCTGCAGTTTTCTTAATGTGTTCTTACAGTCAACTGGGTTTATAACGCACTTATAAATAGCATCTATTATTTGTTATTGTGTGGCAGCTATATTAAAGATATGGAATGGCTACAACATGTGAGCCTTTATTTATGAAAACTGTTTTTGTAATGATGCACCCATTATCTTCATTTCTTTGTCATCTAGGAGGAATTTTAGTTGTGTGGTCTAGGTAGTGTACGTACCTGTATATACAACTGCTTACCATTTATATGAGAAAAGCTAAATAACTGATGGAGAAACAAATCCTATTGGACAAGTCTAGCTGTCTTGCATTAGCAGTGCTTAATCTGACAGTTCCACAGTTGTGTCATTTGATGTTATTTTCCTAGTTACAAAAACAAGTACTAATCATCTGTGATACAGCAGACTTCTGGTATGTTTTATATTAGACTTGGTAATATCAGTAATGTTCTTCTTTCCTTGTAAGGTTCCAGAAACTTTGTAGATTCCTTTACACTGTGGAAATGAGTGAGATAAATGCAGCAATGTCTTGATATGTTACTGACACTACAAAATAGCCTAAATTAAAGAAAGAATGAAATCATGAGCTAATGAGAGGAAGAAGGTGATTGCTCACACTGGGCTGGACCAGGCTAGTTCTCAAAAAGGGACAGGATTTGAAAAACCAGAAATAGTTATTGGTCACTCCATTTTTTTTTTCCATGTCAACTGGAATGCAATATTTCCAGCAGCATGTGTGCCATGGCAGCCTTATTTTTATGCAAGAATGCCCCCCGTACTTTAGTAGTTCTACACTACACTGTTCTCCCCTGCCTTTCTTGAATGACTTTTTCCCCACTATTTGGGTAGCATAGATATGCTGAGCTTGCAGCACCTGCTGGCTGCTGCCAACAGTCAGCTGAAGGATCTGGTTTAGAGTTCTAAAAGCATCAGAGCAATTCAGGAGCCTACATGCTAGTCATAAAAGTAAATGAAACACTGATGTGTTTAAATGTCTGCTTACACTGAAAACTTAACAGATGTGTTTGTAACCGAAGCTGGCTCAGTCAATCCTGAGGACAAGCTGACTTGGATGAAAACACTGAGTTTGTGTCCCTGGATTCCTCTGAAAGCTTGAACTAAAACTGCCAACCCAATTTGAAACAGTGGTTACCGCTCATACCTCCCCATCATACCTGACACCTTTAGCTGCACAGACTGAGAGTTGTCACAACACATCTGAATTTGATAAGGCCCGCTCCTGGGAGCTGAAGTAGCTTTTGAAATTCCAACTGGTGTGCTATTAGATGTTCAGCTTCCTGTTAGCTGGCTGTATGGTTACACCAAAAGTTAAAGTCATAAATGCTTTAGGACTTTTGGAGGAGTAACTAGTGATTGAAGTTTTATTGCAAAGGAGGAGCTGCCACAAATTGAAAGATAACTCCCAAGAAGGCAATTTGACAATTCTAGGCCCACCACGTGCTCTGCTGTCACTGAAACAATGGCTCTGAAGAACTGAATGGGGATCTGCATTTGGAATGCATTCACAACAGACATGTGATGTGTATTCCGCCTGCCTGCAAGTGTGATGGTGTAGCTCTAGAAACCTCAGGCTCTTGAAAGAAAATTACTGTCTAGTGGTATAAAACTTTGGCCCTTCTTATGTTATAAAATGTAGCACACTAACCCATAAAAGCGTTATGACAGACTCCAACATCTGAATATTTACTGGCACAGGCACATGCAAGGAAGAGGCGCTTCCATTTGCAAAGAGCTGTTTGCTAAGCTATTTGTTTGTTTGCAAACAAAACTAACCAGAAGTCCTAAATTCTTATGTGAATGCAATGTCTAAGCTCTGCAGCTCTGATTCAGGGTGCAGTATAAAAAAACTTGAACTTATTTACCTTTTTTTTTTCTTTCTGTCACAGAAATTGCAGAAAAGAGGGAGCACAAGTGGTCATCTGGCCCCTTTTTCTAAGCAAAGCAGAATCAGCTGTGCTTAAATAATTCCATAGCAATGCTTTTCTTGCCTGCTTTTGAAAATACCTGATGTTGGAGATTTTGCATTTACCCTAAAGTGATCTGTGCCGTTGCTTATATATCTCCAGTCAGAAAGTTCTATTCTCACTTAATAAAAATGTCATTGTTTGCATTTTAAGCCCCTTATTCCCCATCTTTCCTTGATATTGAGGGTGTGTTCTCTTTTTGCCTCAAAATTTACAAGTGATATTCAGATACATACTGTCTGTATGCCCTTTGATCTGACTGAAGCTACAGCATGACCCTTCCAACCAGCCCAAAGAGTAGCTGCTTTTAAAATATTAATTGCTTTTGATCCTTTTGCTTTCTAATATGACGTGTAAAACATAGAGGTAGACTGCAGTAGTCTGGCTGCCGAATGTGTAAGAATTGGAAGAGGAAATGACCAGAGCTCCTTTCTTTTATTCCTTTATGAAGATTTTTTTGTTACATGGAGCAAGGAAATTGGTTTCCTCATTTCCAGTTTTCTCCCCATATACAATAACAGCCATGATGCTGTAAGTCACCATGTCTTTCCCTTCAGCTTCCATCAAATCATCAAAAACAGCATAAAAGTGCTGTTTTCTAAGTTTTATGGGAATCAATATTGCCACATTCACTGACCAAAGTATCATCAATACCAAGGTGACCTGTTCCTCTGTTCTTGCTTGATGGCTTCATCTTCTCACTTTTATTTTTTGCCCATCTCCTTTTTTAGTTCTTGGGCACATGCCTGTTCCTCAACCATTATCTGTGAAAGTGGTTTCCTGAGATCTGTCTGTCTCTTCATACATTTCACTGAGAAGTAAAAGGAAAAAAATATCTGTTGCTGCTTTTTGGGCTTGGAATTCAACTCTTTCTTTACTAAGTCTTGCCCTCCTTTCTCTTGGAAAGCAGATCCTTTCCCTTGCCTTTTTGTATCATCAAAGAACTAATGCTCCTGAACCAAGGTCTGCTCGTGACTGGTGTTTGGTGGGGCTACCATGAGTGGTCCACAGCTGCTCTGCAGCACAGTGCTGCTGTCATACTGTGACACAACTGAAAGTGAGACTTAAACGGTGTGTACAGGAGAGATATTGGGCTATCAGCAACTTGGTTCCAAGTAGCTTTGGCATCTCCTTCTACTAATCTTGCAAAGAAATGAGGGACTGTTTTGCCATGTTTCCAAGCACCAAATAGGTTTGAAGCTTCCAATTCATCCATGCAGCTCCCTCCAGGAAGACAGCTGTGGCTCTCTGAACTCACTTGGAGATAGCAAGTGGATTCTTCCACCTGCCTAAAATATACACAGTGGGGTTCACCCCTACCAAAACCTATTGCAGAAGTCACTGATTGCTATGCCAGCCCTTCTACTCTCTTCAGGGATTGAAGAGCAGTGGGGGAGAAGGGTAGCAGATGGCTCTACTGCTTCAGGATGGAGAGTATTTTCCTTGGGGAACTTTTTCCTGGTTTAGTTCATTGGGCTCAGCTGCAAGATCAGCTGCGTGGAATTTCCAGTCCTGAATGTTTCAAACACTGGGGTTCTGGAGAGGTTAGGGAAAAGTCTCCAGCATCCATGCTGTGTGGTGCTGAGCCTATGCTGTTCTTGAATATGAGCTTATTTGTTCCTGACCTGATGAATAGCTGGTTAGTCAACAGTTGCCAGAATCTTAAACCAATGGCTGACTTGGAAAAGCAGACGAACAATTTTGTAATGCTAATTGGAGTTTATCCATCTGAGTGTTGCATAAAACAGAGCCCTATGATAAAGATACGTGTAGCATATTTCTCAAGTTCCATTTGTGCAACAAGAAAGCTAATGTGGGAAGTAGCCTACCCCTCTTCTTGGCTGCTCTACCTTTCTTTGTTTTCTCAGTAATCTTCTTCTGTATCTGTAGAAGAGCAACATCTTTAAGACACTGTGGAATTGAGGACTGGTGAGGACAAACACTTTGAAAACATCTAAACAGCACTGTACCAGCTAAGAATGGGGGTAGGGCAGTGGGAGAGTTCAGAGGCCTTTCTTTGGGCAGAGACAGAGAGAAGTAAGGGGCTGGACCACTTTTCAAGTCTCTAATTCCCTGTGCCCTGCTACTACTTCTCAGTTGTCTCTTGTTTTTCTTCAAACCACCTTCTATTTTTTTTTTTTTTTCTGATAAAAAAAGCTCCTGCTTACTCCTAGTCCTCTCAGATAGGTTCCCCTGTTTCATTCTCCTTGCCTCTGTAGCCGATTAATTCTTTTGATGCTTACTTGAGTTCTCAGCTTGGAGTCTCTTTCACCTTTTTTTTTTCTTTTTTTTTTCTCCACCTGGAAGACTTAAATCTGTTGAATCTGTCCTTTATAGTGATACAGAGCCCAGCGCTGCAGTCCATGAGCTGCAATCAATTCTCTTTATCTATGATACAAAAGAGGAGAGGAGGCTTGCCAAAGTCTTGGATTGTCACTAAAACAAGCCATTTGAAAAATAATTTATAGTCTAAGTTAACAAACAGAAACCCTTATTTTTTCAGAAACACCTCAAAGAAATGCCATCGTTATAGTGCACACACGCACATCTAACACAGAGGCTGAGAAGAGCTGCAATCCTATTTTTCCCCTATTTAGGTTTCAAATTGAGTAACACTATAAGAATAGCGTGGTGTCATTGTGGGGGCTTGTTTTTGTTTTTTAGCAAAATTCTATTTGAAGAAATAAAAATTGCCTTAGGAACACAGAATGTGACTTTCTTTTCTAGAGCGTCAGCAAACATTTGCTGTTACAGAAGTAGAAGGGTTTGGTGGTGTGTGGCAGAGGTAGATGATGGTGTGCAGTGCTAGAGGAGCACAGTTGCATCAGAAGTGATCCCCCCTGCATGAGGATCAGTATGCATAAGAATAAAATACAACCAGATAAAAAGCTTCATTCAGATAAGTCTAACTGAACAGAGACTCTGCATTTTCCATGAAAAATAATCAGTACTTGAGATCTGAGAGAAGATGTTTTTTTCACATCAAATGCATATGTTAGATTTAGATTCAGAGAGAGTTAATATTTTGTTTCCATGTAGGGCATGTAGAGGAGTAAATAAAGGTGTGATATGTTTATTGCACTCGTAGAGCTCTGTGTGGGTGCCATTATCAGATAAATGCCCTTCCAGATAGTTTTACGTGGATGAAACAGTTTCATCTTTTCACGCTGGTCTGCATGCTATGGATGATTTTTTAAATACATGAAGTGCATGCTGAGAGCATGAAATCATTTTGTCAAAATAAAATTATCAGTAATTTTGGGTATGGGGCAAATATTAGGCCTGTTTTTACATATGGAAAGGTTAATGAGGCTAATTGAGGACAAAACTGATTGTTTCACGTTACTCAAATCTCTACTAAGCGCACTGGTATCACAAGAACAACAGAAATACTAGGATTAAAGGAAAAAGAAAAATTATGGTAGACTCAGGCCTGAAGAGAGGAAAGGAGCAGGGCTCAGTTCAGAAGCAGGTTGGTGGAGTGCTGGCTGAGGGTAGTGGTCTCCAAAGCTGACCTTGGTAAGGGGAGAAGCACACTGGGAGAAAAGCACATGATGCAAGACAAAAGGAACTCCAGGGCAGGCACAGCAAGATGCTGCAACCACAGCACTGTCACTGGGGACTACGTTCAGGAAGCATTAAAGGAGCAGATTCATTATATGAGAAATGGCAAGAGAGAAACAACCACGAAAGAACAAGCTCGGTTTTCAGGTGAGATGTCTGGATGAGATCCAAAAACGAATCTGATGTGTTGTGATAGGAATTCAAAATGTATGGAATTTGGATAACAGTGTATAACAGTGCAAGGGAGCTCCTTTGAATTTAAAAAATACTTCACTCTTTCCTCTCTGTTCTGTGGAATCTTTTGGATTAATTAGTAAAGAAGTGAACGTATTCCTTATGATGTGACAGCCTTGCAGACTGCTAAAATGTGTCTCGTTGATAGCTCATCTCTAAGCGTTGCCCTACTTAATTCTCAGCAAAAATGTGGGCAGAATTCATCCTATCAGAACAGTTGCTTTATCTTTCATGTTTTTTGACCTTCCATCTTCCTTTTTTGTTTGTTTGTTTGTTTTTTTCCCCCCATCATCCTTTCCTTGCTTTTAATTTGCCTTCTGTTCCGCATTAGAGGTGGGTCAGATGGAACCTGGCTATTAATTTAGGGTCTGACGGGCAGAACAAGGCCCTCCCATTGATGGGAAGCTGAGAATAAAGTGACAGAATACCACATAGGCAGTACATTTATCTAGTAGTTAAAGATGCCAGTGCATAAAAACCAAATGTCAGCTGAAGCGTTCTGCAGTGGGCTACGCTCACAAGCATTATTTTTATAGGAAGCTCCAGCTAGATCCACAGGAATTTCACCTAAATGATTGCCTTAGAATGTAGCCCAGCAGTGCTGTTACTCCCAATGCAGTGAAGTCAAGGTGCTGTGTGTATCCTAGCGCTTTGGAACCTACTTCTGCTCTCTGCTCCTGTTTATATTAAAAACAAACACAAAACAACAGAAAAACTTCCTGTGATAGCTGCATCTCAAGGATCTGAAAAGCATGTTTAAGAGAAGGCAAGCCTTGCTGATATTTTGCAGAGCTCCAAATTATTCTTAACACCACCCTGGTGTTACGTTTGCTTCTAGCACCAATCCAAGATTCTGTTTGTTTGAAGCAGAGTGCCAGATCTTTTGTGCTAACTTACATTCTAGGGTAAAAATAAATGGTAATTCACAGATTGGTCAAAAATCTAGGTTGATTTGACAGCCAAACTGAAAAACAAACTGGGAGGGCATTAAAACAACTGTGAGCTAACAAGCTCCTGCATTTTGTGTGTTGTCTTACCTAGTCACATCTCCAGGAGTCAGAAGAGCAATAGGCAGGACAGAGGGGGGGAACTCTGAGAAATATCTGGAGTCAAGAGCACGTGTTTGCAGACTGCTGTAAGAGTGGCAAACTTGAGTATGGAGTATTTTCATCAGAGTTTCAACTTGAATTGTGATGTTTAGATCTGGCTTCTACTGAGAGGGCCGCTCTGAAGAATAATTTAAGAAATTATACCCCACTGAAAAGTATATTTTAAAGGATTCCCTATGCAGTATCAAGGCTGCTAAGCTGCTGTTCAGAAAGATCTATTTTCGTGAGCAGTAAATTGTGGGGTGTCTTCCCCCTCCTACAATCCAATTTCAAGTTTGACTCAAAGCTTTTGTACCAGCATCCGTTTGTCAGTGTCCACTGCTGCATGCCCATCCTGCCAAAGGCTTATGCTGACATATGCTGTTTAATAATGTTGTCGGATTGCTCTTTAATGTGTGGTATCAGAAGTGTTTGTAGGATTGAAGTTTTAATATAAACCCTGCATAGACTTGCTCCCTCCACTTGCTGAAAGGATTTAGTTGTTGGTTTGTTTTTTTTTTTTTTACACTTTATATAGAAAGATTCTTTACTTGCATGAAAACAGTCACCAATCAAGCAAACTTTATTACAGATTAATGGGTCTTGGAATATTTGCACATTTAATGGATCTGGAAAAGAGGCATTAAAAAAATCAGTCTCGCAAGCAGATCACTTAATTTCCCCCTTTTCTCTCTCTGCAATTCAGGGTATTTTCAGTTCCACTTCTGGCAAGCTATTATCATTAAGTGTTGACAAAAAAAAAAAAAAAAAAAAAAAAAAAAGACCCACCTCTGGGGGGTTGTGAATGAATTTCTGCCTTTTTTTTTTTTTTTAATTAGCTTTTACAAATCTGAAGAGCTAAAATAAGTGGAAATAGCAAAAAAGTGAGGAAAGATTTTCTGGAAAGTGTCACAAACTCCCTCGTGTTCTGCAGTGTAGAACATGAGTAAAACCAAGTGTTGACTAAATACTAACAGGTTACGTCTTCATCTAAACCAGCTTCATCTGTAGCAGCAGTGAACAAATGCTATCCTATGGAGCCAAATCAGCTGCTGTACAACTGAGAAGTGTTAAATAAACACTGCATTTCATTCAAGGTCTTTGCCCGTTTCCTCATTTTATTTAGGGCTGTTGGTTCTGAATTCCTCACTCCTGAAGTACCCTTTCTGTGCAGCTAATGCTTGGCTGACTGTGGTGTAGAAGGTTTCTGCTCAGCACTCCTCAGCTGCCTAGAATTGAGACTCCAGGCAGGAACTGAGAGTAACCTTGTAGATTACTTCATGAAGACACGTGTTGTCTGCATCTTCATCCAGTGTCAGCTCCAGTAAAATAAGAACTCTCCAAGCCCTTACTTGGTGAGGCACAATGCAAAGTGTAAAGCCTTCCACTGGGCAGGGGCATATCTCTGTGCATTGCAGAAAAGAAAGATTGCATTTGTGTTTACAGTGGCCCAGGAGAAAATGCAGTCTGAATCCTTAACACAGTTTGTCTGGTACTTACAGCATTAGCAAAATAAACAGGGAGAACGCATTGATTGGGTTTTTTTTAATCCCTATTCTGATGCTTTTATGCATAAAAGGGAAGAAGAAAAATTTAACATCAGACTAGTCTGATGCACATCAGCAGAGTTGTTGAACAGTTCTAAAATAGAGACATGTGAAAGACATTCACTCGACAATGACACACGCTCAGACTGAACAGGCGTTGCAGTGAATGAGAATAATCAGTGGGAAACCTTGCATTCACTTAATTGAACATCTGAATGCAATGGGATGCTGGTAAAAATGGAAATCTGATAGACAACCAGTGTTTGTTCAAAATAAAAAAAGTGCTAGCTAAGTTCCTTTGCTTTACTGCATTTGCTATAGGAGTCTATCTGTCCAAAATGGAGTACATGTAGATTTTCTTTGTGGATGTTTTTTTCACAGTGAAATGCAAATGTTAGCAAAACATCATTCACATATGCAGTCTGAAGAGAATTTTGTCATAACTTCATGTCAATAAGGTGAGAAAACACACCCGTGTTAATATAAATTGAACCCAAACAGATGGCTGTGTTACTTTTATATAATCTATGATTCCATGAAAATTAAATAGCTCAGTCTTAAAGCCCGGGCATTTTAGTAAACAATGAAGTAGCTGGGTCCAATACCCATGAGATAATGCTGGTATAAGACTGAAGTGATGCTATGGTTGATTAAGGTCAGCTCTTCTAGAAGAGAATTTGACTTTCAGTGGGTTTACCTATTTAGAATTAAAGGAGAAATCAATAACTTCTTAATTTCTTTGCATGTACTGAAAAATAAGAAAAGAATAAGGGTTCAAATAAGGAAAAAAATCAACACTCAGTTATACAACTTTTTATAGAAGTATTACGAAAATGACAAATGTCTAGGATTTACAATTAATATCTCGTATCTGTTAGAAGAGCGTACGTGCTGTCAAATATAAAATCCATCTATTTGCGTCACGTAAACCTGACTTGCAGTAAAGAGCTTTAATTTCAAAACAATGGGTTGTTTTCTAATTCAGGACATGTAAATGCATATTATTGCTTGGTCCATAATTCTGCTGTAGCAGATTTTACCAGAGACACATGAAAATGCCTCTACTCCCACCTGGGATCTCACTGATCCTTTAGTCTTTGACAAGCGTAGGAATAACAGAATTCTTCCTTTCTCGCCGCCTGCATCAGAAAAGGCAGTGATTTAGATGCATTGGATAGACCAGGGGAAAGGTCCCTCCCCAGCACAAGCATTTATGGGATGCATACACATACCAAGAGTTATTTTTCTCTATTAGTAATCTCACTGACATGTGGTGGGCTGCTGTACAGCAGAAAGAAATGTACACCAATCAGTGTCAGTTATCTTCCCACCTGGGTTACGTTTACTCCCATTGTCTTTTTTATTTATTTTTTTTAATGTTTTGAGTTGTTTTAATACAAAACCTGATCTTGAGTTGAATCATGTAGGAGTTCAGTCTGTATGAAAGAATTCAGATCAGAGCCACACATTGAGAAACAGACATTACACCCATCATAGTATTTAACCTTTATTTCTATTACAAATTGTGATGAACTTGTTATCAAATGACTCTGAACAGATGTCATACATAAGTTTTCCTGCTTGTGTTGATTTTACTGGCAGCAGAATATGGCTCTGCTGGTAAAATGTAATCCACTTCAACATGCTAGCACAAGATTTAATGCTACGTGGTCTCTGTACTGGCTCTGCATGGGACTGAATTTACCCATATCTAGTTGCATGATTTTCTGCAAATGACAGCTGGTCATACGTATACATATATTCTGATGTAAGAGGAACTTTTACTTCAGTATCAGAAGCCGTTTTTCTCCTTGTTTTGAGGGAATCTAGCTGGCTCTGCCAGCAACAAATCTGAGCTGTGATCATAAAATTCCTAGATTCTATGATTCTATAAAATTCCTGGTTGACCCAGCTGTTGTCTGCACAAGTTGATAGTTCTGTTTTGCTGATACTGCCAGTTTTGTGGCTAATTGTAACTGCTTCAGGACACCTACAATGTCCAACAGAGAAAATGCCTGACATTGACTTTGTGCTAAGATTTAGTAAGGGAATATGCATGTTCACTCCCTCAAGCCTTTTGCTTGCTACCTCTGCATCAAACGCCTACACACAAATACAGAGGACTTAATAGAAGAGTCTGGGACCGTCTGTCACTGTTTTTAATCCTGCTAATTTTTCCTTGCCTATTTGTACCCATCAGTTGGAGTGTACACGCAGTTTGATTGCTCCCTTTTCATTTTGTACACACCAACAGTGTGTTTTGTTTCACTTCATTTGAGGCCTGAAGGTGCAAAATGTTTAATCTGAACCCAAAGAATTATTGACCTGAAAGATGGTTTTTCATCACCTCCTTTGCTTTTGCAGAGTAAATTCCAACATTTTGTTGTTCTGTTCAAAACAGTGAAAAAAGAAATAAACCAACAGGGAAGGACAGTGACAGGCTGTATTCTTCATACTTGGAAGAATCATAGGAATTTCTGTGTTCCCTTTCATCTTATTAAGGGCATAGCATGAATTTACTGAAAATGGGAGCAAATAATTATTCCCCTCATTCCCTTTGATTAGCGTTTTTCACTTTAATTTTTAATCACATGCACAGCCCTCACAGTACCCATCACTGCTTCTTTCTCTGTTTCCGTCAGGACAATGTGTCAGACTTCATGTAAGTTTGAATTTAGAAGCGTAGAATAATTTAGGTTGGAAGAGACCTGTGGGTGCCATCTAGTCCACCTCCAGCTCAAGGCAGAGACATCCTCAAAGCTGGGTCAGGTTGCTCTGTGCTGTACAGAGACAGGGAGTTGTGTTGAGTGTGGCAGGAGCGAGGTACTGCCTGCCCTGAAGTGGAAACCAGCCTTTAAAATAATGTAGGCATTCACTGCACATGGATCAGTTAGACTCTGAATCACAGCCAACCTTTGGCTCGTGTAGGTGAGTTCTCTAGAATCAATGGAAATGCATCTGGCGCAGCTGAGAGCATTTAAAAACAAAACAAAAACAACAAAAAACATGTTGATTCATCTCCACAAATGTTTTTGCTTAATCAAGACTTGAAGTGCTCCTTATTACTTTACTTGATGGCCTTGAAAAAGAATGGCAGTGTCTCTGTGCAGAAGTTCAAGATTCAGGCCCAGATGGCCTGTTAGCCTATGAATGAAATCCCTGATTTCACTTGAAGGGACCATAGGGAGTGGGTAAAGGAAGCCCTACTTCATAGATATTTAACTCCATACTATCTATGCAATAATCTTAGAGTTCCATTATGTTTCAGTAAACTTCATGAGTACAGCAGCATCAAAAATATCATAACTTCATCAGAATCATAGCTGCAGAACCTAACAGCTTTGTGGTATCTGTGCCTTGCTGTTAATTTGTTCCTGTAACGCTTCTGTGGAGTCCAATAACAGCAAATATCATCGTTCTGCACATGATGCACCAGGTGGGACTGTTCTTATTTCTCATTGCAGAGAGAAAGACTCTCACAGACAGACCCCTTTATCCATGTAGATACGCTTCATGTAGAGGGTTTGAGATTCTTTGCATTTCATTTGGCATTTCCTGGATGCATTTACTGTGTAGAAATAGTCTCAGGCTAGTGTGTTTTGCCTGTGTGCTGTATGGTTGTTTCATAAGTGCACACAATGCAGTCAGTGCAGGAGTACATACACCTTTCTGCCTTGAAACTGGAAGTCCTGGAAGGAGTGTTCCTTCACATCTTCACATTACCTGTGGTGGTGCCATATCCATGGTATGGAAACATCATGTGTTTGATATGTATCAAAACAACTAATCTGAAGATAACCTATTGCTCTCTGCAGTAGAAATACAGGGCTATATTCTCAGGTGCTGTATCAGCTCACATCAGCCTGCTGACTTCACTGACTTTAATGCCAGATGAAAATCTGGCTGACATCTGGTGATTCTACCTGCATTAATTTTAATGTCCTTGCTATGGAAAACTTTGTGCCACCCTGAGTCTTTGTCTGGATCAAGACTCTATGGCTCCCAGTATTTGTGTTTTTGGAGGGTTTGCTAAGGGCAGCAGAACCTGCAACATTGCTTCCACCATTCCCCTTTGCCAAAAACTGTAACTTCCTGTTTAACAGCTCTTCACAGATTTTCAACTATGTATATATTTACATTTTGAATATATTCATACTTCTGCAACCTGTTTTGCTCTCAGTTCTGTTGTATTCCTTTATTTTAACTTTTCTGATAAAGCAGAAGCTTTGGAGAAGGGGTTAGACCTCTAATATCCCATACCTAACACCTGATTTTTTTTTTGCTACCTGATTTTGCAGGCAGTGTTTATTTTCTAGTTTCCAGACTGTGTTTAACGTGCAGTTGGCATCCTGAAAGCTGAAATGCAGAGCAAATGTAAATCCAGTGATAAAACTCTGTTTTGTTAGGGACTAGAGATCTAGAAATCTACATTTTGCACTGTGTAGCATCCTTTCATCTTTTGGACATGGATAAATAAAACATCTGCATCATCTCTGAAGCCATTCCTAAGATTTGTGAAGTGCTGGTGTATTTTGCCATACAAAGTGGATTTGATTGTCTTTTGTCCCTCCTTTGCTTAAAGCACAAAGCAGAACGTAGCATGCATTTTCTTTTTCTTGATAGGTCATACTCTTTAAGAAGAAAAAAAAAAGTTTTTTTTTCTACTTTTAAGAAACATCCCCCACTTCTTACCCTTGAATTATGTAGGGATGAGAGAGAATGGGAAAGGTGTGGGCAGAAGACTGTTAATGCCTGGGCAGCTCAGAACACAATGTTTCAGATTTCTTTCATCTCTTCTGTTATATAATGCCATCAATACTTCACTGAAACTTGATTTGATAAGCTCAGGTTGAGTCCAGTGACAGTTAGAAAATACCTCTGATACAGAGTGCATGCATGCATTTTTCATCAGAGGTCATTGTTTTTCTCTGTGGACAGAACAAAAGGGGCTGCAGAATTCAATTAACCTGAAAGAGCCCAAATGATAAAAAGATCGTGCCAGCAGTTTTGCCCTTAGAGTGGAATGATGTCAAGAAATCTTTAAATCTCATCAACTTTAAAAAGATTTTCATCTTAACACTTCTCAGATTTTTCTAGTATTGAGCCTTTTTTTGCAGTGTTCTGCTGGGTCATTTTTGGGAGTGTGGGAGACTTACCTGTTTATTATTTTTAATTGCATCTGCAAATCAAAGCACAGTGACAAAGCAATTTGAATATTGTGTAAGTGATTCCTCTGGTATAAATTGTGAAGAAAATGAATACATTTATTACAGCTGGCAAGAGTTTTCCCACTGAAATTCTTCCCTGAGCTGAGAAGTTCCTACTGAAAAATGCCCCTTAGTATGTTAAACACTGAGTGTGTCTTGTTTGTTAATAATTTAAAGACATACTTTTGTTATGGCTTTAAATTATTTTCTTTTAATTCATAACAAAACAATTACTTCTTGCTGTTACTATTCCAAAAGCCTCTTCTTAAAATGTTAGAGACTTCAGCATGAAGTCAGGTCATCTAATTTTCTTCACTATTATAAAACTTTCCTGCTAGAAGTTCATTTTCCATTTAACTTGTATGAATTAAGCAAAATACTTTGTCAGTGTTAATTGCCATACAACCAGAAAAACAGCTATATTCAAAACTGATGAAAAGACTATCTTTCTTTATTAAGTTAGTTTTTGGGAAAAGCCCTTTTTTTTATTTTAATAAGATAAATATTCTAAATGTGGTAGAAGCACAGCATCGGACAGCATCAGAAAATAAGTAGATCTTTTCTTTGCAGTCTCAGATGATACTGTGAAATTGGCCTGCAATTCTGAACCTACTGATTTCATTATTTTTCTTGCTCTTTTGTTTCTGGGAGGGGGAGAAGGGGGAAGGGGGGAAGGGAGGTGATGGAAGGGTGGAGTGCTTAGCTTTGGAGGTGATTTTATGTAATTGTGTTCAGACAGAAAACTTGTTCATCATAGATGTCCTATGGACGAGTGCAGCTTGAACCTCCAGGAAACTTCATAAAAACTGTAGATATGATGCAAATGTTTCAAGCAGAAAAAAAAGATATTAACCAAATGCTGAGCTGCAGCATAGCAAATTAGAGAAATGATTTAATGTGTGCTGAGTTGAATGGCATATATCTTAGATAAGGTACCCAGGGCAAATACACATATTTCTAGAGGGTGTCTGTCATGAACGACCAGAAGACAGCTTTAAATGACTTCAAGTTTGAGTTGCTGCGAAGACAGGTGGGATGGTGGTAGGGAAC
Source organism: Centrocercus urophasianus (assembly GCF_019232065.1). Taxonomy (NCBI): domain Eukaryota; kingdom Metazoa; phylum Chordata; class Aves; order Galliformes; family Phasianidae; genus Centrocercus; species Centrocercus urophasianus. The sequence continues at coordinate 2,788,867 of NW_024885022.1, forward strand.
AGCATTTAAATAGTCTGTCCAGGATCTCTGGACAGCTCAGAATATGGAAGTATAGAAGTGTTGGAAACTTATCAAAACAGCTTACTAAGAATTTGAGTTTGTGTAAATACTTGTAGAGAAGACATCTCTATGTCAAATGCGTTAGCGGGAGGAGACTAAATCCAGGTATGTCAGCAGATCTTGTTTTTAGTGGAGACGGATTGAGCAGAATCAAGTAGAGGGTGTCTTTATGCATATATAAATATATACACACAGCATATATAAATATATACACACATTCATATACAGAAAGGATTGTTTGCCCTTAAAATTATCACTTGTGATAAGGTGCAGGTAGAAAAGATTATGGCAAATGTCCCCATCGTCACACAAAGTTGGCCCTGCAAGTATTGCTGCTTGATGGAATGGAATGGATGATGTATTTGACTGACTTCAGACTGTGCAGCAGCCCTAGGCAGAATGGCAAATGAAATGATAGTCCAAATTAATTTGACAAACAGAACCAAAAAGCTGAAATTTGGTAAAAATGAACAAATGTCAACAGTACAAGGCCAGTCAAAGAACTTTACTTAGGAGTGATCAGAGCTAGTGGAGTCACATTTATGAAAAGGCAAAAGGTAAAAAAAAATATCCAAGCCACTGATGTTAACAGTTCAGTTGATGACTTGTGTAGTTTTGGGTAAGAATTACTTGAGAGGTGAGTAGGAAATATACAGAGATCAAGGAGGAAAAAATGGAATGCAACAAAGTATTTGAGGAAGTTGACTTTCCTTAGTACAGAACAGAAAACACTAAGTGGAGGGGTGATGTCTTCTATGTGAAACTATTTACCATTACCAGAATGGGATCTGTTTAACTGATGGGAACTCTTTTCTACACTGTCAATTCCTTGAGAGCATATATGTAAAATTTCACTGTCACACAACTTGAAAATTTTCGTTCATGAGGTGTGATTTGACTTGAAGGGTATCTAGATATGATTTGAATTCACTACGATGATATTATATGGAAAGAAATATAATCCTGCTATTTGGGCATATATAAAATGCACAATAGAGCATGGAAAGGGGACTGTTGTATCTTCTGTGTTTCTGCAGCTTTGTTTTTTTCTTTCCTTAAACCTCTGGTGTGGTTGGTTAATGAAGGTCTGTGCTAGAACACGACAAGTTGCAAAAGCTGGTCCATAAATATTTATATATTTGTGATTTTTGCTATTTTAGATAAAATGTGAGCCATTGGAATCGTTAATGCCTACTGGGAACTTAGTTAAATATTTTTTAACTTGTCTGGCTTTTCCTGAGCTTACAGTATTTCTTTTGTTGTCTCCTGTTAGAGCAGATTTGTGAACAACAACGGGGAGACTGTAGCTTTCTCTTCTATGGAAAAAAAAAAGGAAAAAATAGAACATAAAATAGTCTGTCATTTAGGATCTCTGTCATTTGGAGACAGTTTAGTAACGTATTTCTTTCTAGATTTTGCTCTGTTAACAGTATTAATGTGTCTCAGTACTTGCCACTATGCAAGCTAGAGAAGTTGATCTGTTGTGGCACAGCAAAAAATACTGGCCTCAAAATTTGACTTTCAGAACCTCTTCAGGGCACTGGGAGGTTCCAAAAGGAAATTTCCAGCCTGAAGATGTTATATGCTAGAAGCAATCTCTCCAGTTACAAGCCAGGCTGAGGAGTTTGTAGGTGTCATGCAGTTAGGTTCCTTTTTTCACAAAGCAAAGCAAGTGTTGCTCTGCTAGTAGCAATCTGTTTGCGGTATCTGGACTGTGAGTCAGATTCTAGCTGTGGCTTAATTGCAAGGGAAGACAAATGGAAAGAAATTACTTCAAGCCTGATATGGTACTGCCCTGCTCTAACTGTCCTTTGAATGTGCAGAAGGCACCAGGCGTGGTGGTGCATCCAGGAATTGTTTCTAGAGTCAGGCTCCACCTCAGAAGCCCAAGAGAGTTCTTAATTATTTATTTTGAGCATAATTTTTTTCTCAACTTTCAGTATTGAAAACTATCATCTTCTGCCAAGGCTGGAATGAATTAATTGTTGATTGCTCACAGCGTTGTTCTTAATCCTCAGTTGTGAAGTTAGGAACCCAGGGAACATATTTTAGTTTTGATGAATCCAGATGTGTAGTCATCAGGAACAGGACGCACCTACTAGTGTGAGCTGTAGACACAGACAGCTGAGTGAGACATCTACTGATCAAATACTGCCCTTGTTGTAAGGGCCATGAAACACACTGAGGAGAACTGTGATGGGTAACTAAACACACGCCTGCAATGAGCCTCACATTGCTCTGAAATACCTACGCCTCTCTGTTGAACCAGAGTGGAGTTATGTGGTTACAGGTGACCAGCCTAGCAAACTTCATGCTGGAAGATGGTGAGCATCTGTGATCTCCACTAGCAAAACTGCTCCTTTTGAACTGCATTGAACTAAAATGTTTTCCCAGTTCCAGCTTGTTTATGGACTTGGTATGCTAACTGCTGACTCCCTTATGGTCTTGCTAATTCATGCACCCTCTGAGTGAGGTTCAATTCCCACATACCTATTGTGAAATCCTTCTGGCATTCCTGTAATTCTATTGACATCTTCCTGAATGGGAAATGAGATTGAATAAAAATGCCATGATAAAAATCAGATGGAAATAGTTAACATAACTAGAAAAATCACTCTGAGTAGTGTAGGTATAAAGCAACGGTTTGTATGGAAGCACTGAGTCTTGTGTTGCTGTGGAGTGAAACCTAATCAGAAGTGTTAATTTACAACACAGAATACAGCACTTCTTGCTTTCTCTTCAGCTCTTTTCTTCTTAATATCAAAAGGAATTTAAACAAGATGAATAATCGAAATCTTGAAACAACCATGTATATGGATATTTTCAAATTAAGATTTGTTATGATCAGAATAGCACAGTGGGATTCTTTCTCTGCTAAGTGGTGAGAATTTGCCAGAAGTTTGGGAAATACTGTATTTCTGCTCAAATGTTTCAGATATTTATTGATTTGGTTCATCTGTGTTTTCTTTCCATTCTTAGCCAAAACTGTTCAGGTGTCAGTAGAAACAGGAGGAATAGATCCTTTTTAATGTACAGATATTGTATCAGCACAGCCATTCAGTGAGTGGTAACTCAGGTGTTCGGCTCTACCTGTGTTGTTGTGGCTCTCTGGTGTCTGAAACCAGGGGTATAAAACACCAGCTGGTTGTCTGTGGAGACAAACAGAAGAGGAGAGGGTCACCTTCCAAGCCTTCTCCATGTCATATGCTCTCTCTACCTGGCATCACAACACTGAATCATCTGGCCCCTTGCCATCAGTGTTTTTCCAAGTGCTTTCAAGCATCCAATGTTCTGCATGCATTGAGGAATCCCTAGCAGGTTTATATGATAAATACACTTTTTGTAACTCTCTTCAGATAATTTCATGGCATAATTTAATGTTCAGTAGTCTCGTGCTTACTTGTTTTCAGAAGAATGGGTGGTTCTTGGTGACCTTGTGCACACCAAGCACAGGAGTCCAAGGGTGGTATTTCCAGGAACACCTTCCTACTATCTACTTGGGTTTGCATTTCAGTTTTGTTTCTTTTGTTTTGTTTCTCATTCCAAAAATGGTGATATTTGAGTTGGCTATAAGCTGTGGTGATGGGGCTCCACGCTTCTCGTCTATGGGCTTGCTGAAGTAGCTCTGCATGCCTCTGCATTGTGCCTGATTGCATGTCAGGGGGAAATTCTTTACAGAGAGTGGTGAGGTGCTGGAACAGCTGCCCAGAGAGGCTGTGGATGCCCCGTCCATCCCTGGAGGTGTTCAAGGCCAGGTTGGATGGGGCCCTGGGCAGCCTGGGCTGCTATTAAAGGGGAGGTTGGTGGCCCTGCATGAGGCGGGGGGTTGGAGATTCATTCTCCTTGAGGTCCCCTCCAATCCTGGCCATTCTGTGATAGCTGTATCCTTTGTTCACACTGAGGAAAACTGCCATTAGGCAAGTAAGAAAACATAAACTGAAATTCCTCTTTTTGAAAGCTTCTTCCAGTGTGGGATTGAACAGATCAGTCCTGAGTTGTGTTGGTTTTTGATGATTCTGGTTAGTATAATGCTTCTCTACTGAGAAAAAGCTTGCATTTTTATACTATTGGCTCACAGTGTCCATAAATTCTCAAGAGAGAAAAGCAATTATCTGAAAATACATAAATATGAATGATAGGTTGGATTGCTTTCTGTACCCTCTTCTCCATGCTATCTTGCATCTTCAGAGTTGAGATGCAGTGCCTTATGAAGCATTCTTCTCACCTTGCTGTGCTCCTGTTGAATAATTTTTGCTTACATGGAGTAAGCATGTCAAGGAACTGCATATAAATTCCTCATAAAAGATTCATTTCTCATATTGTAAATGTAATTATATGTAAAATGTTAATTAATACAAACTGTTCATAGTCCAAACTTAAAAGAACAGCAGTATTTTTATAGTTTACTCTAAACAGGCTTAGATGTTCTTATGTATTTATGTTGCAGTTATATTTAAGGAAAAAATGTTTTTTGAGGACCAATTTATGCTATTAAATGGAGAGGTAATAAAATCTTGAGATAGACAAGGAGAACTGATACAAGTAAATCAAAACATTTTTAAATGAGTGTTTTTGGTTTTTTTTTTCCTAGCTGCTATTGATTTGTATACTGCTAATAAGCATTTCACATGGTTAACTAGCAATTAGTGCTTCATAACTTGTTAATGAAGAGTAGAAGCTGTATGTTGCTACTGAGAATTTGGAAGTGCAATAAACAGGCAGACATGACCTTTTGAGGTCTGATTAGTTCAGATAGAGAGCTCTGAGATATGATCTTATTTAATCAGAGCTGGGGAAAAAAAGGGAATTGTTTTATGAAATAAAAAAGTAATGCAGATTTTTGTTGAAATTTTTCATCACAGTTTTTAAAGCAATTTCCAGATTTATTACTATTATTTGCTGCTGTTAGCAATATCAAGAATACTGTGTACAGTGTGGAGGCACTGAAGCCATTTTCTTTTATAGTTGCTTTCATCATTTTGTCCAAAAATGTAGGCGTTGTTTGGCCCTATGGCAAGAGATGCACAGCAAGAGAAGCAGTAAAACTCTATCTTCCTTCTGAAAGTAAACCAGATTGAACATTATTCTTGCAAAAATAAGAGCTTCCTGGTATTTATTTGCAGGAAAGGCTTATGAATATGAACCAACCTACCTCTGCTGCATAAGCACAGGAGCAATTCCCAGTTCTAAGAGGCTGATGGGCACTGCTGTGACTGTAAGGAGCTCCCTGAGTGGGTGGGAATGGCAACACCGAAATGTGAGCAGGTGTCTGATTACAGTGAAATTAACTATTCTGATGGCAATCATGTTTCTGAATGTGATCTGATTATCTTCTTGCATTGTGATTTTGAACAGATTTCAATTCCTTCAAGTTATTTATTACTTGGTCACTTACTAGCTTGTCCATAACCAGAGCTTTAAAACTGATTTACTTTTTTTGTTTTAAAAATACTTGAAATAGTCACACAGGTGACTATCCAGTCACAAAGACTGGATGTTGTGTTGAGGGACATGGTTTAGTAGGAGCTATTGGTAACAGGTGAACGGTTGGACTGGATGATCTTTTAGGTCTTTTCCAACCTTGGTGATTCTATGATTGGTATAAAAATAATTATCCTGTAATTTAAATAAATTATTAGTAAAAAGCAGAATATTTATATATTCAATATTGATGAAATTTTCCTTCAAATTTAAACCAAGTATAAGAGATAAAAAATGGAGCATTTAGTCCTGAGCGAAGTGTCAAGACAGACTGTGTGGTAAGGTTTTAGGTGGAGGTAGAAAAGATGACCAAGGTGGTGAGCTAGGGAGAAAACTCGAGGGAGAGACAGGAAAGAAAGAGTTGGACTAAGGGCCAAAAATCATGGAGATGCTGTGACAGAATAACAGACAAACAAAAGAGACTGAAAGGAAACTGAGCAGAGCTGAACAGCGTGTTTGCACGTTGCTCATTAGTGTCGATACGTGTGTTTAATTTGGGAGAAAAACTTGTTTCAAAAATGCTGACTAATTTTGTTGTTTTCTCTCGTGATTTACCTTGGGGACTTGGTGCAGTTTTGCTCAGGAGTATTTATAATAGGACGGAAAATCCTGATGTAACTCTGCACACTGCCTGTTTGTTATCAGTGGGATTTCCAGCACTAAAAGCATGATGCACAGAAGAAATCTGACTGCATTTTACCCTTAAGGGCTTTCTGAAAGATGACTTCCTGCCTTAGCAAAGGTTACTTAGCTAAAAGTCCATCATTATTTCCTCAATCCTGCTACAGCAGAAAAAGCCACCATGAGTTTCCCCATGTAGTTTGTATCTAGCTAAGGTTACCTCTGTTTTCAAAATCGCCCTTCATTTCTTCAAGTGCTTCTATAGCCAATATTCAACCAAATTGGTTATCAATTGTACCTTTGTGGGGAAAAAAGACACAGCACTACATAGAGGTACCAAAGCTACAGCTCCAAGAGCCATGGGGCCATGGGAGCATGCCCACCAGAGCTGAGATTTTACTAGGATGGAGCTGCTGCTCTTGCAAAGCTACGCAAACCCACCCAGCCTGGTGTCTCTGCACACCCCTACACTTATGTTTTGTGATAAACCATCTGGCATTCATTTAGCTTTTGTATCTGCCTCCTTCCCTTGCTGCAACAGCTTCCAGATCCTTTAAGTCAAACAACTTTAGACATTTGACAGCATGATAATTAAAATATCAAACTATATGAAGGTTTTTCAAAATTGAGATATTCTTGGATTGTAATTTTCTGCACCAATCTGGCCTTGCAATAGCAAAAGTGAATTTAGGGGGGTTTATTTTATTATTTTTTTTAAGTACGAAGACCCAGCACTCAGATAATGGATGAGCATAAATGGAATACTGCATATGCTAACAGTACTGTCTGTACTTTTCCCCCCGACCCAGGAAGAAAATACTCTGTGTTCTTGCCAAAAACCAGCGTACTTGTTCCACCCTGTAGGTCACTGGGGTACATATGTGTGTGGAGGCTCTGCATAGAGGTGTTTCCTGGTGCTCCCCTGAGCTGTACTAAAACTAAGAAGCAGGTGACCTCCAGTGGGGGCATTCAGCTAAACTCAGATGCTCATACATTTACTTTCTGGCAGCATGCTCCTTCCCACAGTTTCCTCAAGCAATGACAACAAACAAGCATTTTCATTCTCATGCTCAGCCATTCCTTGAGCTGGCACTGGCAGGACTCACCTTGCTCAGGGACTTGGTGAGTCAGCAAAGTATCTTGCAGAGGAACAGAAGCAAAGCTGCAAACCCTTGCTTGTGAAAAATATTCATTTACTAAAAGCCCTTTTTGTTCAACAGGGAAAAACAACTGAACAGATGCACAGTTGTTTGCCAGACTTCTCACGAATAAAGCTTTTCAATTTACAATCAAAAAAAAAAAAAAAAATCCCTGGTCTGATAGCTTGGCATACGCAACCCAAAATGTAAGAATTAAAACAAGTTCTTGCTGTCATTGATGATAAAACAGATTTTTCAGACAGGATCTCTTTCTTAAAGTCTATGGGTAACCTTAATGTAAAATATAACCCAATTCCCTTGGCACAGCAAATCTAACAAAGGGAGGTATAATAATTGTGTTCTAAAGCTCGACATAAATAGACTCCCTTCTTGAAATACATCGGAAATTGTTCTGCTAAATAAGGATAAATATTTTTATAATGGGCTTTAATCACATGTTAGCAAGTTTTACTGAATAGAAGGTCAGCTCACGTAGAATCAGTCTTCAAAAGAGCAGTCATTTTAGACAGACAAGAAAAAAATCATCCATGGGTTTGCTTGGTGAATTTTGATTTTCCTTGGTTATAGGAACTTCTTGCTCAGTTTCTTGCATTAAAATGTGTATAAAAATGGAGAGCTGAGCAGATTAGTTCTTCTCAGAAAATTTTCATCCTGGAATTACTCAGCTCTCACCTCAATTTCCAGCTAAAATTTGAAGATGCCAATGGAATGACCTCTTTGTGCAGCACACAGTGATCAGACTCTCTGGATCCCGCAGAAAAAAGATGAGTAATAACTGCACTGAAGCAATGTGGGTTGGAACTGCAGGGCAGAACCACGTCCATCGTGTCTCTTGCATTTAATGAAAACTGCTTCATCCTTGTGTTTTAGGGAAGGGGAATTTATTTTTTTGCTATTATTTCCCTTATAAGGGATAGTGTATTTATAGTTGATCTGTGGTACTCAGTAGTCCTTCACAAAATGAGAAATGGGGAACTATGACTGCAAAAGGAAAACTAGGACCTGCAAGCAAGTGAGAAATCTCAGCGCTGTGCATGTAGAAAGTGGGAGCTAGAGGTTCTGGTGATGTGTCCCTTGCCACACAAATGCACCACCTTCTCCTGATACACAGCTTATCTGCAATATTTGGGAAAATCTAAGTCTTCAAGTTATGCAGGGTATGAAGCATTAACTTGGAAAAGCTGATTACCTTTCATATCACAGAGGTTGCTAAGGCTCTTCATCTACATGAAAGCTGTGTATGAGATTCCAAGCTTGTTGTGTTGAGTGATATGGTGCAGAGGGAAGATGGTTTCTCACAGTAGAACGTTTGTATTTGTTTGGTTTTATTTCAGAAGGAGGTGTTTAAATGGACATGATGGGTTTGCTGGGTTCAGACTAATCTTTTTAACATCTCTGTGCTTGAGGCTATTTATTTATTCATTTTTGTCGGTGTGTTTGGTTAGCTCCAGTAAACCTTACTGCAGCAGATTCTGAAATCCTTTTGAGGGTAATTTATCTTGTGGCCTAGGAAACTGGCAAAAGGTTTTATAGGTTTTGGATTTGATAAAGGATTCCAGCTTATCCAAAGGTGAGTTTTCCTGCCTATGCCCAGGCACTTTCATCTGTGTGGTGCTCAATTTCATTCCTAAATATTTATTACTGCAACTTAACTTTGAGCCATTAAGCCTTGGCTCTGTGAGCACCTGTTTGTCTTCCAGAGTTCATCTCTGTCTTTTGTCATCTTTACTGGCATCTTTTTGGAATGTAATATCTGCTCAGAAGATAAATAATTTCAGTGTAATTAACGGGTTCTAATTGTATGATTGTGTGGGTAGAAATTATATTTCTTGGATTTGTGGGTAAAATGTTGTAAAGTTAATCCTATGTATTTTATGCACCATTTCCATTATAAAATTATTATTTTATAATGGAAAACATGCTTCTCTTGAATTTGTGTAAGACTCCTTCCTGTGCTTCCCGTGCTTTCTGTCTTGAACTAGGCAACAGGAAAAATTCCCCTATGGCTGATTCAAATTCTCATCTAAGTTATCCTGGCAGGGGAGTTAGATGCTGCATTTTTATTTCTTGATTACTTGATTGATTCCTTTCTGATAACCATTTGATTTTACTCTGATGGCTTTTTAAGTTATCCTGACTTACAGTCAGTTATTCCTGACTTTTCCAGGCTCCAGTCTATGCTAGAAATTAATTGTTTGTATTTTTTTTCATCGAAGTTTACACGCAATTATTTTTGAGATTGTTATTGTTATTGATCTTGTTCTTTAAAAGAACTGATGGACTTCAAGCTTCGAAAATCCAACTCTGTTTAACTTTTTTTCATGTGGAGATGTGGGAGTCATGGGGAATCCGCCCTGAGCAAAGACTAGCAGATTTCCCCGGGGTTGTTCAGCACATCCTTGCACATGCACTGCATTTCACAGCAGCACATGGCCAGCAGCTGCCCTGCAGTTAGGACAGCATGGGAACTGTTTCTTCCAGAAGGGGATCCTCTGGGGACAGGGTTCAGTCTTGCAGCGGTTGTGTACCCAAATGCAAAGACTACCTATAATTATGAAAATCTTTGAATCATAGAATCATAGAATCATAGAATCGCAAGGTTGGAAATGACCTGCAAGATCATCCAGTCCAACCACCCTCCCATTCCCAGTACCACAAGCACTAACCCACCTCTCGTAGCTCCTCATCCAGGCGCCTCTTGAACACTGCCAGGGACGGCGACTCCACCACCTCCCTGGGCAGCCATTCCAGTGCCTGACCACCCTTTGAGAGAAAAAGTTTCTCCTAATGTCCAACCTAAACCTCCTCTGGTACAACTTCTGGCCATTTCTTTGGGTCCTACTATTTGGGAGAAGAGGCCAGACCCTTTTTCATCACAACCTCCCTTCAGGAAGTTGTAAATTAATTCTGCTTTAATTGAAGTACACATTCTTGTGGTAAAGCCTGCATTTTTGCAAAATCTTGCTGTGACTCCTCATACATTTAAGGCCTCTTGATGCTGCCAAGGAAGCAAGGTCTTCCATTCTGCAGTAAATTGTTCTCACCTGCATGTCTTTCATTGCTGTGATTTACTTGTTGAGATGCTGCGCAGTTGCACGGTCATGAGTCCTTCATTTTTTCAAGAGTCTGACATCGTTTAAAATAAATAAATAACAAGACAGCTCTTGAGATCTCCCTTTTATTTCTGGTGTTTTCTCCACTGAAAACTCCACTCTCTATCTGTTGTTTCAGGCCGTTAATATTCATCCTCAGGTGCTGCCATTCAGAGGAGCGGGTTGCGGCACAGGAAGGTTGCTGGGGCTGTTACACAACGGCTGGAGCCTGCAGTGGTTTTGAGAAACAGAGCGAGCTCTGACTCGAGCTGCGTGAGTGAGGAAGGCAGGGCTGTGCTCTCTGTTGCCTGCAGCAGCCATGTAACCTTTTTGTGACCTGCCCATGCTTTCCCCCTGATGAACAGAGGAAGGTGGCCATAAGAAATAACAGTGCTTTGGGCCTGACTCTTCCTCAGGATAAGTGATTTTTAGAGGTTTTTTTTCTCTGAGCAGAGCATGTCTAACTACTTGATTTCTGAGCAACCAAGCTGGATTCTTTCCCATCTGCTCCAGGGTTTGAGAATTTTTTTCATCCGTTTTGCAGATTTTTAATGCATTTCATGTGCTTACAAATGCCACTGTCATACTTGATAATAAAAATCCTTCCTCGTCCATATTCATAAGGAATGTTGTATCACTCTGGTAAATCTAATTTTTCTCTTAACGTGACCCCAGAATCTCTGAAGCATCTATATTTAGCCAAATGTTGTAACCCACATGCAGCGTTTTCCCCTGGAATCAGCTACTGTGTCACTGTGAGAGATCTTTAAGCATTCATGGGTGCATATTTATTTTGAAGCAAAATAGTAAATAGCTGGAGATTAGAAAAAGAAATGCTGTACCAACACGGTACTTTGAGTCTGAAAAATGCTTTAAATAGTGTCATCCTAATTTTGTAACAAATTTAGAATCAATTAAGTTAATTATGGAAAGAGAAAGCAGAGGACTGATGTGTTGCAGCTCTGTTAATCACACTGGCTTGCACTTAATCACACAGTTTCACGTTAATCGCATAACTCTGCATTTACATTCTTTTATCATCCATGAGGACCGCTGTGTTTCATGCAGAATCCATTTCAGGCACTACTGAAATGCAGTTTCCTTTTGAGGGATGTAGCAAGTGTTTCCCAGTGCGTAGCAACACTGACAACAGCTGAGAACGGGGAGAGAAGAATATATCAACTGGTAAATGGAGAAGAAAGTTAAGAAAGGTAGAACGTAAGAACTTGAGATTATTCTTCCTCCTAGGAAAAAACATGCTGTGATCAATGCCTGGGACTAACAAGATTTAGCTTTGGTACTTGTGTGAAAATGTAGCATCTCCAATGGGCTCCTAGCAACCAGCTGAAGTACTGGGATTAATTTAAATTTGAGGAAACAATGGCATCTACTGAATAGCTAATACAGTTTCTTGCAGCATCCAGGATTTCCATTGCAGTTATCAATCACAGTATATGTAATATATATATATATAGTGCATCAAATTCAACATTCAAAGACACATGATTTTTATTCCTAGCTTTGTTCCTTTTAATATTTCCTCTGTCCTCTTATTAATTTGCGTATTATGAAATTTTCTTGTAGAGCCTTTAGTCTTCACAAACAGAAGCAAGTGGGCTACCTAACAAAAGAGTTATCCTGATAGGAGTAGCATCATTATTTAGGCAACCTTTCATTTCGGTTCATTTCATGAGCTTTCTTTGCCTTAGCACTGTTTCACAGCCTGGAAATGCCTCAAAAAACCACTTCCTTTCATTTTCTTCACCTTTTCTGCAGTGCTGTAGGAATCATAACAGTGATGAACATCACATGGATGAATTAGTATGAGTCACATAGATATTACAATGGAGGGGGCATTAGAAGACCAGGAACACTCATACAGACGTCTTCTTTTTGCTAAAACTTTATCACGCCACATTACATCTGCCTAGTTTATTATTCAAACACTTTATTTGCAGAATTGTTAAATAAGTAAAAGGACCTGACAACAGAAAATGTTTATTCCTCAAACATCCTTCCAGACTATCTATCTATGACCTCTCAATTTATGAAGCTGTAACTGGTGCTGCTGCCCCTGCTGTCTGTAGTGCATCCCATTCTAGGGTGCTGGTCCATCCCCTGCGTGTGCCTGGGGAGAACTGCTGGTGCAACTGGGGCAGTACAGGGGGAATCCATACAGATTAAGCTGACTAATTAAGCTTTTCGTGTTTTCAGACTGAAAAGCTCTCAAAGGTCCTTTCCTTCCCAGTACTTGTACCTTAAGCATTTCTTCATTGAGGACGATGCAGATTCCACTGTGACCCCACAAAATCATCTTAAATTGATCGCTTTCAACCAGTCATAGAGTTTCTCTGGAAAGCTGAGGGCTGAGAAGATGCTGGCTTTGTCTTTGGTCTTTTCAGAAGAAGTATGAGGTAAAAGTTTGATTTCCTCTTCATCAGAAAAAGTTAGAGAATCCTTTTCTTCCTTTATCCATGCTGCTGCAGCATCATCCCAAGCTGTTCCTTGATGCTATCCGGGGGGAACAGCAGAAGGGGAGCCTGAGGGCTCAACAAGCTCCTCTGGATCAGAAGCAGAAGACATTTCTGATCCAGGTGGCTCAATTTTAATTTCTCTTTTTTCAGTTTGGTGGAAGTTCTCATGCAGAGACACTTCTGCATGTCTTTGCTCTGCCAGTTGGCAAGCAACATCCAACAGAGAGAGCGTCCATAGGAGGTCTGCATGATAGGAAAGGGTCTGGAGGGCAAGGAGCACCTAAGGTGCCTTGCTTTGCTCAGCCCAGAGCAGAGGAGCTGATGGGAGGCCTGATGGTGGCTGCAGCTCTGCTCTGTGTGACAGCAACAGGGCAGAGGGAATGGCATGGAGCTGTGCCAGGGGCGGTGTGCATTGCAGTGATTATGGCCCTGAGCTGCTGGAGCTCAAGGAGCATTTGAGCAACACTCTCAGACAAAGGATTTGAGTTTTGGGTGTTCCATTGTGGACCCAGGAGCTGTACTTGATGATCCTTATAGATCCCTTCCAACTCAGGATATTCTGTGCTTTTTAACTTCAGTGGCAACAGGATAGATCATAAAATAATTCAAGGTGTTTGTCTCTTGCCTCTGGGATAGTTATTATGAATTAAGACAGCTGATTGCTTGAGTATATAATATGTATTAAATAAAGCTTTTCCTGCTTTATTTTCCTGCAACATTTATGAAGTCAGAAGAGGTTTGTGTGAGGTACATGATAATGATTTCCTTAACATCATGGCTCAGATCTCAGTCCAAACTGAGTTCTTCACATTGTGAAAGTCTGATTAAACTTGGAAAATTTAGGTAGATTAAAAAAAAAAAAAACAACAAAACCCTTTTTGCTTAGTTTAATGTATTGACTGGTACTTTATGATTGCATTGGTGGAAACTTTTTTGAAGTAAAAATATTTTTCAAGGAGTCTTAAGATTAAAATAAGCTAACTAACAAATCCCGAAAGGTTAGATATTCCTGAAGTACATGAGACTCAGGGGATCAAATCTTCAATCAGATGTACTGCATCAGCTGATATTAATTTATGACAAACCACCCAGATGTGGGAGACACTGACTCTTGAAGAGGCCACAGAACTCTCCCATTTGGAATAAGCTGGCATACAGTGCAGTCAATTTGGCTTTATCAGTTTCCTTGAGGCTAACACGAGAGGAATGAGAACTGATAAGGATGTGTTTCTGGATCAAAACAGCAAGTGTGGATGACCTGGAACTCCGCTCTGTTTGTTTTGTGTTGGTTTTGGTTTGGTTTGAGTTTTTTAAGGGAGGAGGGAGGAAGAGTTCTTGAGTTCTTGTTGGTTTGTTTTAAATTTAGGTTAACTCTAATCCCATGAATTGAACACCTGTGTGAGGCTGGGAGTTGTGCTCCCAGAGCACTCCCACAGTTTTGTTTCATCCACAAGCACCATCAGTGGCATTGATTGGGAGATCTACTGCACAAATGCTGTCCTGGTCTCAGCTACATATATACCGTGCACATACATGTATTTGTATATTTACAAAATTATACATACACACCCAAATATATATACATATTTTTGTGTCTGTGTAGGTATATTGTCCATGGATGCCTCATTCCCTGCATTCCTTGTGCAGGCTTGCAGCACTGCAGTTAAAGTGAGCATCATAGGCATGCGAGGTAGAAAAGTGGTGATACAAATATCTTGCTCTAGAATGATGACTTACAGTACAGTTTTATCTTGTAAAAGTAAGCTGTTTAATGATAAACTTCTCCTGTGACTGAAAGTCAGTACAGTGGCTCCACTCCAATATTTGCAAAGACAAACATTTTATTACTGCTAGAATACTTGTTGTTCTTCTGAGTGGAAAAGACATTCTCTGCCGAAAGGCAGCAGATGCTGCTTATTTAGAAGGAAAGTGGGAGCCAGAGAACTGCAGCAGTAGTTACAATTCATGAACAAGGTCGGGATTAGTTAATTTGGTGAAGCCCAAACTAATTATAACACTAACGATTGAGTACATTTTCCCTCATGGAGAAAAAGCTTAACTGACAGCTTCTTAAAATCTCTTCTCCACAGTTTAAGGATACAAACCAGCTGCAGAATAAGCAACTTGCAAGTTTCCAAGTACAAGAAGGGACTTTACCCCTTAAACACAATTGGATAAAGGGTATGTCACGATCCCTTTGACTCATAGCATTATTTTTTTATTTTCTTTTCCTCCCCTAATCCCCACAACACACTGTGTTTTTTTAACACTCTTAGCAATCTCATTGTCTGTACTCTGAGATGAGCATTAGGAAAAGTTTAATAGACTGAATCTTACAGTACACAGTTTGGTATAAATTTTATAATTTTACTCAGGTAAACTGTAAAAGAGGAAAACATTGAACAACTTTCACGGCTTCTAATTGTCAGCTGTGTTGGACCTTGTGCTGTGGAGTGTATTAAATCAGTTAGCGTATTATTTTACTGCAACAGTAGATGAGAACGTTCTTAATATGATCATTTATTTCCCTGGAAACCATAGTCTTCCTGGGAGCTGCTCTCTTCAAGTACATCTTGCATGAAATAAGCTGGACAGTAGAATTCAGCTTCAAGAAAGAGCTGAGACATGGATGGAAGCACAGGTACTTATATAGGTATTTTGGATCAGGAGGAGGTCTATAATGCTCCTTTATTATAATAATTTAGCATCATGTGCAGAAAAATAATTTGCCCAACATAGGACAGGTGCACGTCCTCTCTTTTTTGTCTTTTTATAGCCATCTCTTCTGTGTAGCCTGGTAGCCCGTATTCAATGTCTTCTACTGTTAATCCCACAGACACTGAAGGGTACTGTGTGATTAAACCTATGATCTTGCTCAGTCAGGTGAATCTTGAAGTTATCTGAAATATATATCTCAGCAGCCTGTGAGATATTTGCCTTTATAATTTCAGTTATTGCATTAAACAAGCTCCTCTGCTATTACTATGCATGGACTGATCTTCCTTAGTCACAAACAATGTCTCTAAACATTTAAATAAAAAAACAGGATATTTTTAAAGACACCCAAGAGTATTATGTGTTTCCTGAAGTACTTGTAACCTCTTTCATTACCTTTGGGTGATTAATACATCTGTATTCCTAGACATACTCTTTATATACGTGAACAAAATGGTATGGATGTGGTGCATTTCTCATCTGTTAGCTGCAGCCAAAGGTTACATTTGTATTTATAAATGCCTATAGTTCTGCTTGCCGTTATGGTTCAATTTGTGAAAAGCATTCCTTATGGAAGAATGTAAGAAAAATCATTTTAAAAATGTCTTTGTTAAGAAATTACATACTGCAGAAGCTATTTTACACAGCTGAAAATTTCAAGAATAGTATTTGATTAAGAAATGAATCAATAAATCTAATCATGCCACACACTTACAGAATTGTCCACAGCAAGTTCTGATTTCCTTATTTTGCTCCAGGATCTTCAAACTGAATTTTAATTTCTTGCTATAAGAACTGTGACAGCTTGAGTAGCTATGATAGACAGTATTAAGCAGTCACTGCCATATGCATCATTTTATTTCTGGAAGTGAGAGAGAAACTAATCCTACCTCTTTCTCTCACATATTCAGATTCCCAAGTCTAATCACACCAGTGTAATAATCAAGATTGGCCCCTTATATGTATTTGTACTCTCTCACACATGCTTTTCTAGTTCTTTGTGTTGTTCAGTTGTTGTTGCTGAGGGAGAATTATATTCATGGGAGCTCTGGAAGTGTAATTTTCTATTTTCTATCACTTTGTGATTTTTTTTTTTATCCCTCTCAATGTATCGAAAATGTATTTTTACCAAATCCTGAGTTCATTCACGTTGATCATGCTGGCATTGTCCTCTGGCTCATTGTTTATACAAATAAAGACCACTAAAAGATATAAGAATGTGACTGCAGTTGATTGGGGACTTCAGGAGCACCTCTCACTGTGAGGGCTTTGGAAAAGTAGTGTTCTTTTCTGCCATTTCTTCTCTGTCATTAGGAGATATGCTGACTTTTCCTGACAACTTTTTGCATGGAAACTCTATCTATGAGAGAGCTCTTAAATCTGTTGATTTTGCCAAGTAGAATAGAACAGGACTGCTGTTTGCTTGGCAAAGAAAGAACTTCATTGCAAAGTGCGCCTAACTGTGCTCTGGGTGCTGTGGATCCAAGCAAAACACACCAGTTTCCGTGCTCAGCAGCTCTGAGCGATGTCCAGGGGAGTTGCCAGGGAAAGGGCTAATTCTGGGGTCTCATCCCTAAACCTTGCAGGAGAGAGTGGGGCCGTGTTTGCTTGCAGCATCTCTAGCAAAATCTAGATGTCAAAATGTGAGCATTTTATGCTACCGTGGCTTGTAGACCTTGCTAACACTGGCATTAATTTAGAGCCTTCTTTAACTTTTGCCTGTTATTTTAAAGTCCTGTTTAATTTGTACTATTTCTCCAACCTCAGTTATCTGCATCAGCATGGTTATTTTCTTCCTTGGTACTGAAATAATGTCTAAATCATTTCAAGTACCCGGTGACCATGACTTGGGATGAGCATGAAGAAATGATGCACATAAACTCCTGAGAACAAGCTTATCCTTAGCTGCTATCAATGAGAAATGTACAAAAATGCTATGTAAGATGAGCTCCTTCAGAATACTTTAGGTTTTTTGACCATGAGTAATGCAAAAATGTTGAATAATTCTAAAATACCACGAGATGGGAAGCTGGTAACTTTTCAGAAGTATTTACTAGTATTGTGCTAGTCAAAGCTACCACGTTATGCTACGTTAGTTGTAATTTTTATAAAGCTTGTCTTGGGGAATTTGTGATTGTTATGAAATGTCCTCAGATTCTTTCAATAAGTAAAATAATTCTCTCATGAATCAGTGAGTTTTTGAAAAAGCTATTTTGAAAAAACGAATGAAAGAAACGCCTGGGTAACATAAATGATTTCCTGAGTTTTCAAGTTTCAAGAATAAGTCTATGGGATCTATCTAATTTTTCATATACCTGGGACATAATTTTCTCAATTATTGGGAATGGAGACCTAATTATCATTCCACCTACAGGGGAGTGAATTCACCTGGAAGTATCAGGTCACTTCCTCTTGCTTTGGATGAGGGTGGAGCAGAAAGCTTTGGCACAAGATGAAAAGTAACTCATTAGCAAATGCTGCCATGTCAGGCACTTCACTGGTATTTAGCTTGCAATGTATTCGTGCTTCATGAAGAAACAGTGAATTCCTCCACAGATGAGCATCAACCTGGCAAATGTTTTGCAAAGTATGAGGTGAAATGTTCTTCGTGTTCTTCATTGCTATGTGTGGCATGACATGAAACTGTCTAACAGGTGGTGAGATATTCTGCTGGCAAGCCACCAAACCACGGTGGGAACTCTTGATTTTGCTTCCAAGGGTTTTACTCTCAGTCCTGTAGTGAAGATTGCCCTGAGCAATCAACAAGGAAATCCTGTCTTGACTGGGCATCAAGGAGCCTCTGGGTAGACAATAACTGCACTTCTGTGCTGGACCAAAGGTTAGCATTTTGTTTAGCCTCAGACAACTCCTTTATCAAGGAGTAAGAATATCTGTGAAAATGCCACAGCTCAGACTGGAGGAGAAAGTCAGGTTTAGGCATCTGTATTGCTGCATTCAGCATATGGATTAATTTAGCAGCCAAAGGGGTAAGATACAAAAACATGACTAGCCTTGCATATGTAACAATGAAAGTTCACCTGTTAACTAGCTGAGGCTGCACAATGAGAAACCTGTGAGCTCCATTATTACCCATGTCAGAGTGGCTGAGCTTTTGCTTCTGCCATCATGGCTGTGGTCACGGATGTTTTTGTCATTCGAGGCCTAGGAATGTGGATTGAATCTTACTGCAGAGTGGGAAATGGAGCCATTTCTCCTGATCTCGCAGACAGCGGATAGAAAAGCACATTGTGTCAAAATGAAATATCTCTCTTAAGTATTTTTTTTGCCTTTCCCTTTGCAGAAAATTTATTAATTTTTGAAACTTTTTCTCTGGTTCTTTGTCCAGATTTTAGAAGTCACGTTCTCTTGTAAATTGACCTTTATTTGCCTTTTTTTTAAAATTGGAATTAACCTGGAGATGCCTGTAAAGTTATTGAATGGAATTTACAGACTTAATATAAACCTGCTGTGGAGACATTATGTTTTAATACTAACTCTTTATCTATTTAATGTCAAAATCCATTTCTCTTGTTATAAGTTGGTTCTGTTCGGTGAGTTTAATCAAAACCAGTAGAAATTGTTGTTCTTGACTCTTGGAAATAAGTACAGAAAATCAGGTACTGCAATGCAAGTAGAATGGGAAATAACCTGAAGAGCATCATTACTTAAAGTGGAAGGCAAGTTTCTTTATGAATTCTTTGATCCACTGAAAGCATACCATCAGAGCTAAAAAGAATAAAATAGGAATCTGCTATATATATCCAGTTGAACTAGACAGGGGAAGAATGCCTGCGCGTTTTTAAATTCAAGGTCTGTCGTATTGAACGTGATCTTTATTTTGGCTTTGTTACTGAAAAGCTTTTTGCTTGATTATTTTTTGACTGCCATTAGACAGACAGATAAAACATCATTAAATACTTGCTGCAATGAATCCAGAGCAACTGTTCTGAGTCTGTAAAGGACAAAGTTGTCTTTTTCAAGGTAGAATTTAAGTGCATAAATATGAAAGCAGAACTGAGGTAACCACAGATAAATTGCAATTTTATCTTTGAAATCTTTCTTCTTGACCCAGGAAAAGCTTAATTGGTTTAGAGATAACAGAATGCTGCTGCTGAGGACTACAATAGGGTAAACAAATTTCCATGTGCAAGGGTGAGCTTCAGTAGCACTGTTGTACAGAAGACAGGTTTTTTAGTTGTATTGCAGCTTTTTCCAGAATAAATAATTTTTCACTGAATGTCACTGTAGTTGATTTCAATGTTCTATTTGCAGGAGCTCAAAAATTAGTTTTGGGGAAAAAAGGAAGTTGTTTATAGGCATTCTACTCCTTTTTTTTTTTTTAACATATTTGGATCATTAAATTGTTGTGAATAGTAATTCTTCTACAGCTGGTTTGATGCTACTTCTTATGCTTTGAAAATACAATGAAAAAAGTTTTGAATGGCTGCTTTAACTTTTCTCTCATAGTTTCTGAGGACCAGAATTTTCAAGTAAATAGTGAAATAACTAGCTGGTCACTGGGTAAATTTAAATTGGAAGATAAGTTGTAAAATCATGGGGTTTTGTGTAGGATCTTCAAGCAAATCAAGATAAGTACTGCCTTGTCTTCAATACAATGAAAGGAAAGTATCAGATACTCTCTGCTTTGAAAAGTTTGCAGCCCAAATAGGGGAAAAAGTGAATAGAGGACTGATAAAATGAAGTTATAACATGAGCTGAGTGAATGGTTGTCAGAGTGGGAAGTGTTTCTTGTTAGTACTTATTGTAGAGTGTGCACTAACGGAAAATACCTGCTCAATAGAAGGTGTAGAGGATAAACCATAAGGGAACAGGGAAGTGAAGGAGCTGGTAAGGAAGAGGGAAATAAAATGTCCTTGGCCTGGATGTACAGATAGGACGTACAGGTCTGAAATACTTGTCCAAGTACTTTCAACTAGATGAGTAAGTTTAGGCAGAAGTAATAGCAACTGACAGGATGCTTTATTAATTCAGCAGAACAGTACTTTTATTTATGTGGGATGCAGTAAAGGATGTGGAAATTCAGCCAAGGACGTTATTGCTAATTGTGCAGACAGTTAAATTTAGCTCCTGTTCAACCAAAGAAGTGATCAATCTTTTCAAGAAATACAAACATCAATAGCTGGAGAAGGGCATACATATTGTCTTTTTGTTCTCTCTTCCTCTTTTATTCTGTACAGGTCTAAACACAGCAAATTTCTGTAGTAAGAAACTCCTCCTCATAGGAGGAAGTCCAAGAAGTTAAGATGCTTGTCTGCATTTGCTACCCTTCTGTAACTAACTTTCTCTGAAGTTGGTGAAGAAGTTACTTGCTCTTACTGTACTTCAGTTCCTCAGTGGTAAAGTGAGCAATAAATGAAATATCAAACTCACAGCTTCTCAATGCTCATTTTTCTGTTATAGGTTACCTTTAATGTAATGCTTTCCTTTTAATTCCTCATTTGGTTTCTTACTTTTTTTTCTCCCCTGTTTTTTTTTTTTAACCTTTCTTTCTATTTTGTTTTTCTCTTTAAACTGCCTCCCATGAAGGTCATCCACCATGCCCCTTCCCACGTTCTCTACCTGGATGCCCTTCCCTGTTAGGCTGGTTGCATGGAGCACACAGGAAAACTAGTTCCATGGCTTGCCTCTCCAGAGTTTAACTTTTTAAGTACACTGCAGGTGTGCTGTGCTAGGCTTTCACTTTCAGTAGGTATGCATACCTTTCAGAACACATGTGGAGAGTGATGAGCCACCCTTCCAGCTGGGAGGGTTTGTAGCATTAAACTCCATGCAAGTCCCCAGAGACAAGCAGGAAAAAGTGCTTAGCAACGCTTTGCCACTGCTCTTAACATTTCTTCTTTTCTCACCAGCAAAACAAGCCTCCAGAACTCCGAAGTTTGTCTTTCAGTCTCCTTAAATTCCTACGGACCAGCTAAGCTGTACTGCTCAACTCACAGAATCCACTTAGGCAGAACAATAGCCACCCATCATGTTAAATGTTGCAAAGGTGCCTAGTTACAGTACAGCAAGTTTTCTGAGTGCAAGAAGGAACGATTAGTGAGAAACGGTCTAGCACTGTGCTGCACTGCAATGTGAGGTCTGTGCTCTCTGTAAAGCACTTTCTGGCTTTAACCATAATGACCGAGCGCTGATGTAGAAGTCTGCCTGTGGTGTTACTGTGAGAAGAATTATGGTGTTTATTTTGCAGCCCTCTCTAGAGCTTTCTAACATAATCTGGTCAATGATGTACAGTTAGATTCTGTAATTTGCAGAAAAGTTGTTATAATCACCTCTCATAGCATAATGTTCACATTTGTCATTCAGGCTGTGTAGAAAGATCACATTTCCCTCTTTCAATTTCATTTAAGAGAACATATCTTATCATAGCATTTTATGCTTGTCTGGTTATTATTTAGCACTCTTCCCATTTGTTACATAATTGCTTCTATATATTGTAGTATTTTACAGCACTCAAAGCACCAGCAAACAAAATCTGACTTAAAATTAGCAAAAGAAAAGCAGCCATGAGAAAGTGAATATTCATGCAAACAGCAAATCCCTAACCTGACTTTAACAAGGACAGGACTGTCATTAGGAAAAATCCAGCAGGGATTTAAAACCTGAATACACCACACCAGAAGATGATTGAAACAGTTTGCTAGGTTCTGCAAGGATGTTCAGAATTGCCACTGCACAATTGCTTTGTATCCTCCCTAAGTATCTTCTCCTGGGAAGGCTGGAAGAGGTTGGTAGGTCATACAGGTACTTAGTCTGACCTGTAGAGTACTTTTCGTGCTCTTCCATGCTGGTGAGCACTTGGTTCCACTTCCATCTTTTAGGCCATATATCATGTATTAGTGATGTTCAGTATATGACTTTTCTTTTTGTCTCCATGCAGCAGAAATTGTCATCTATTAGGACAGCAGTGGTGAAGTTGCATTCCTCCACTAAATATATTTTCCCAAATTGCAGTTTGCTTTGAGGCTTATCTTCTACGATGTGATCCACCACATCCAGACTTCAGCAGTAAAATTTAACTGGAGGTGGTGGGTAAATAAGGGCTATTATACCCGGTATAAGACAAGCCCTAACAGGGGACAGGGAAACAAATGGAAATGCAATAATAGAGATACAGCAAACATTGCACAGCAATGAGAATTGACTGCAGAATGTTGAATGATCAGGAATTCTCTCTGCATCATAAATACTGTAAGTGTGCAGGGACAAATAGAGTGATAACTACAGATCAGCTAGCATTGACCTGAAAACCTGAACTAAGTGTCATCATTTCTTACAGTAAGTAATGATAATGATCCAGACTGCAGGTAACGGAGGAAGAAGAGAGAGTGATCAAAGAAGGGTGAGGATTGTTCTGTATGGAGAAGGCTCAGGGGAGAGCTCATTGTGGCCCTCTGGTACATAAAGGAGCCTAAAGGAAAGATTCTTTACCAAAGAGGGTAGAAATAGGGCAAGGGGCATTGGGTTTAAACTGAAAGAGAGGATTTAACTTGGATATTAGGAGGGCATTCTTCACTATGGCATGTGCTATTCGTCCAGCCTTGGTGTTTCTTTTACAGGTTGTAGAAGAGAAAAATGTTAAGTTTAAAGCAGTGCTGTAGAACAGTGATGTAGGTGCATGAGTTTGCTTCTGCTGAGGTCCTGAGCCATTTGCTGCTCTCAAAAGATGTACGGCAGTGACTTTTGGTCTTTAACTCAAAAGTGTTTGTTTTGCTGGGGTTGTTCTGTAATATCCTTACTTAAGAGTACTTTTGGCAAGTTAGATTATCTTAATGTTTTCAAGCTTTTAAGTCCTGAGAATTTCTGATGAAGACTTGTCCTGGGTATTCCTATCTGAGCAAACCTGTCTTTACACCTTAAGTGGTTTGGAACACGTTGGTTGTTCTTTAAGAATATCACAGCTCCTTATTAGCGTTGGTTCAGATCTGAAAATCACTATTTCCCTCCCCTTCCCTGCAGTACCATAGTTTGGGAAACTTCTGTAAAGAAGGATGGATAAGCCCTTCAGAATGACTGCCTCAGCAGCTATTATAACACTGTCATCCTTGCCACAAGATATGAGTTTTCAATATAATCAAGTGTCAAACTCAATCCTATCAGTAAGTTTTTCTATTATATTAATGTCCTTTCTTTGACATGTTGGAGACACTTAGCAATATTTACTTCACAGTCCTTACAGAATTCATCATTTTAATTCAAGATCAGCCAATTATTGCAGCTTTTTTTTCTAGCAGTTCAGATCTTCATAGATCTGAAATTTATTGATTTTGGTATATGAAGGTGCTTAAATGACTTAAAATGGAAATTGTCAAGTCTCATGTTTTCCAAAATGGTAACTGAAGTTGCAACGTCCTCACATGGAAATATGCAAATGAAAATATTAATAAATGGTATCAGATATGGTTGATGTACTTACACAAATTATGTGTATTGAATCTGTCATTTATCTGTCTCAATACTGTATTACCAGACCATTAATCAGTACATGTATTCATTCAACAGAATCAAGGTTTACCATCAGACCAAATTTAGCTTTTGCCTTCATTCTCAATACCAATACAAATACATTTTAGATCCTTAGCACAATTCAGTGCATCGTGTGGTCCGTATTGTATCACATTTGTAAATTACAGTTAAATCAGGAAAAAACAGAGCAACTGTTTCAAGTTCTGCTAATTAAATGAAATATGTGCAACATTTTTGCCTATTTTCTTTTTAGATAGGGAGGTCAAGTTTACCAAATATTTTAAGCATTCTTCAGAAAACTACAGAATAGTTGACTGTAGAATGTTTCATGAGATTCACAGAATCATAGGACCACCAAGGTTGGAAAAGAGCTCTAAGATCATCCAGTCCAACCGCCCATCTATCACTGATATTTCCTACTAACCCATGTCCCTCGGTACGACATCTCCAGTTCATATCTACTTCTTCAACTTTTATTTTTCTCTGTATACTTTTCAATAGGCTGTTCATTGATGGGTGTTCTGAAACCTAGTCCTAAGCATTCTTTCTCTGTGTGGGCATGCTAAGAAAAAAAGTGCACTAGCTACCTATCCTGGACTCTCTGAGTCCATGTCTCATTCTAGCCCTTCTGGGCCATGAGATTCTCAGCAACAGCTTTGGTTCTTCTGCTTGTTTGCAGAAGCCAGCTTCTAACACCATCTCTTACTCCAGCTTACTTTCATCTACGTAGCTGAAAATAGGAAGAATTTAAAAGTCAGAGATGAGAGTAAAGCAACGTAGAAATTCTGTAAGGGATTGGTTGTTTAAACCTTGTGCTATTGGACCCGAGCATCCATTTGGAGACATAAATGTGTGCTGTGAATATAAAGATAAAAGAATTTATCACGACAAGTTTTTTTTGCCCTGGTTTGTTACATATGCTGTGAATCTCTCTGACTCTAATTAATGTGCCCGCTACTTGTTCCTGTGTTCACAGCTTGAATGTCTTGGTTCAGTGAGGGGGTTTACCTGGCAGCCAGCACTTTGAAAGCAAACATGCAATTGTCAGGGAGCCATTTGGTGCAGATCAAAGCCACGCTGCAGCTGGGGGCATACTGTTGGACTCACTGGTGACAGCAAGCTATGGGTACTCCTGTGATTATTTGAAATGTTAAATTAAATGATTCCTCTGTAAAGCCGACTGTTATACTTGTTTTATAAAAGGGTTGGTGATGAGAACACGTGAGATCTTGGGGACTTAAAAGCAAGCCAAAATGCCCAAATGAGCCATGGGAATGAAAACTTAAAACATGACTATGGTCAGAATTTTTTTTTCTTTTTCTGATTTCATTCTTTCTTTCTGCTGTACATACGTCAAAACTCCCTTGAAGTCCCACATGCCGGGTGCACAGGTCACATTGCATCAGCTTTTTGATCATCTTTAACTCTGGTTTCCATGATAGCAATGCTCTCTGCACCTTTGTGCATTCTGGCTTTTACGGCTCCAGGCAGACTGGAGTTTAAATTCAAATGAAATGACACAAAGTATGCCAGGACTGGGGCTGTTTATATGTTTATTCATGGTGTCAGCTAGTGTGGATTTTTTACATTGATTGTTGTTGTTTGATTTGTTTTCTTTGTTTGCTTGCTTGCCTTTTCCGTGAAAATAGAAAAGTTGGTTGCTTTGTCTTGGGAGAGCAAACTCAATATCACTCTCTGAGATGGTTTATTCCACTGGCAGTGTTCTATGAAGCTTGGGTGCTTTTTTTAACAAGGGTAAAATCTATTTTCTTTTATATGCAAATCTTCAGTGTTAAAATGGCTTTGCAATGGTGTGATTTAATATCATAATATATTTTTTGTAGTTTAGCACTGTATAAAGTTTAGCGGTTCCATTTATTTTTGAGATTGCTATCACATGAATAACCTTTGTTGCTGACATACTGCAATGTATTCATTATTTAACAGATGACAATCAACTCCTGAATTGATGAGGATGGTAAATATGAAACAATAGAAGGTTTAAACATGCCTCACAATTCTTTATTCTCATTTAATGCTGAAAATCATGCAGCTAAGGATAGCGTTAGTACCATTGGACGTAATGAGCCATAAACAGTCAAAAAATATGACTTGATTTTTTAGTCTAACTGCACGGGAAGAGAACTTGAAGTGACAGCAAATTTATCTAATGTTTTTCTTGCTTTGAGACCCTGGGATTTTTTGCTGAAGGAAAAGTAGGTTTATTTAGAACAAAATAATAATAATAAAGGAAAAGGAAAGAAACAAAACCAACATACGCTCTCCTCCAAGAAACTCCATACTTTGAAGTATATTAACACATACCTGCCCTCACCAAGTATATTTCTGCTCGTGCACACAACATATTTTGCTTTGTCCGTAGTCACCATTTTCGATTTTTGGTTTCCCAGGTAAACTTTGTAAACAGTGGTGCGTGCAGCACTTCAACAAAGTGAAACGCAATTTCAGCCTCGCAGAAGGAACAAAAGTGTTGAATGTAACAGCATTTTTGTTTTGTGACACTAATACTGATCTGTTTTTGTCTTTCCCAACGTAGGTACTTCAAAAACTAGGAAAAGCAGATGAAACAAAGGATGAACAGTTTGAAGAATACGTTCAAAATTTCAAACGGCAAGAGGTCAGTTACTTCCTTGGTTTCTTAAGAAGGATGCAGTGTATTTTAACTTGCTGATTTTGAAGAAGATGGTGAAGGGTAACAGGTGAAAGAAAATGCTTTCAATCATATGAGTGTAAGATTTTGTTCTGAAATTTAAAAAAAAAAAAAAAAAAGTTGCATTTGTGCATACAAACATGTAATACATTCATATTAGATAAACATATTCTAATAATTCATAATCCCATCATGCCATCGGGATTCATTGGAGTGTCAGCATGTTTTCAACAGTGTGATTTAGAACAGAACCTAACCTCAATTTGATACTGCTTTGTAGTTGCCTTCTGACAAAGAAAATGATTTGTTTCCTTGGTTTCATGTTGTGGATTGTTTTCATCAGTGGTATGTAGTAAAACTGGTATTATATTAAGTGAATAGCTGAACAGTTTTAGAGTGCTGTGTGTTGTCATACTCCCCACTAGTGGAGGGATGGTGAGAGCTGTGGTGGCAGTGTTGATGATGCACTACAGGGCAGCAGGACTGCTCTTAATGTTGTAAATACATACATACTAATTGAGTTTCCCTGAACAGTTCATTATA
The DNA here is from genome assembly GCF_019232065.1 of Centrocercus urophasianus. NCBI lineage: Eukaryota > Metazoa > Chordata > Aves > Galliformes > Phasianidae > Centrocercus > Centrocercus urophasianus. The sequence continues at coordinate 2,816,168 of NW_024885022.1, forward strand.
TACTCCCAATGCAGTCCTGAAGTCTAACTTCAATTGCTCCTCACTTTTTTGGATGGGGTTTTTAGCTCCAGGGTGTTGATGTCAGCAAGAAAATAATCTTGTTATGCAAGTATATACAGAGGTATCAGTAGCTTTCATGAGCTATCTTTCAGAGCTCATATGTAAAAAACATCGAAGAGTGAGAGAACTACTCCCACAAAAATTACATGACATAAAAGTTGGTTCATAGTAGTGTTTGCAATTCCTACACTGACTCAGTCCAATCTACCACATGCCTTTCTGTCCTTTTTTGTATAAACACAAATCCTGAAATCTCTTTGCTCAGACTCTGATTAACCCTTCTGCATCTTACAGTGACTTACAGTTATTTTCCAATCTCTAGAAGGACAGGGAGGCTTGAGGACTAACTGGACTATGTAGCTCATTCTTCCTCTGAAATGATGATAATGGGAAGTAAAAGAGGCTGTTTCTCTGAGGAGAGTGGTTCTTTCCTCAGTTTTGCTAAGGTCAGGTAGCTACTGGGATTTAATAAGGCTGAAAAAGCATTCAGAAGCTTTGAAGCCCCGTATTTTCCCTTTTCTTCACCTTCCTCTTTTCCAAATCTGCTGAGATATCAATAGAGGATTTCTTTCTTTCTTTCTGATTTTTCTTATCTTGTGGCTTATCATTGTTTTCAATAACACGGATGTTTGCACAGCTAGTAACTGTGTTATTAGAAATAAGGTGCATCTGTAAGGCTCTTACTGGATCGGAGAGCAGCAGCTGGAGTATCCCCATGAAAAAAATAGAATTCTGTGGGTTGTATTTTTAGATGCAGCTTCTGAGTCAATTAAAAAAGAAGAGATGAAAGAGAAAAAAAGTCATTATCAGCAAAATTATGTTTCAAGTGTGTGTTTCTTCTATTCTCTACCAAGAATTTTCTGTAATGTTGTTTTTCAGCTGAAACTCTTGCCAAGGGCTAAGGAGGAACTTAGCATTTCTTCATTTTTATTTCCTCTTTCTTTGAAGTACTGAGAGACAGTAATAAGCAGTCAAGGACTCCACAGGAACTCTGAATGCAGATATGACTTGGGGCCACGGTAGGAAATGGGCAAGGAATGAGTGCTGAAGGAAATACTACAACTCATTTGAGTGACACATGCAGTAAAGGTTAGATTCAGTGGCATAACAAATGAAAGATCGTGTGTACATTTATTAACCTAATCATGCATGCTGCTGTGTTCTGCTTGTCTTGCTCTCAAATAATCCTGTTTTGCTCAATTCCTCAAATACAAAGGGGGAAAAAAAATGCTGTAAGAGCACTGTTTCTACCAGGTACCCCAAATAAATTGCTTAAGTTTTCATAGTTTTACCTATGCTTTGATATCCAACTGACTGGGAATGCAAAGTTTCAAAGGATTACATTGTGCACCTGAATTATCACTCTTAGTGATCAGCACTTTACAGAACTGCTGTCCTCTGTGGACTCAAGCAGCCATCTCTTCTTGTTTTACATTCAATCCTGCTTTCAAGGTTACCTCTGCAATTCTAGAGCCCTTAGAAAAAGAAAAATCATACTCGAGGTATTAAAGAGTTAAAAGGCAGATGAGGTGATGGATCATTGTGTTGAGATCCACAGAATAGTTGGTGTGGGCTTCCAAGGAGAGCCACCCCCTACTGGAGACTGCACCATCTTTTCCAGTTCTCTTCAGGATTATTTTTCTCTACGATGGTTGTTTGTTATAGTAGTCCTTCCTGTGACAGGGGCAGCTTGAGAGAAAGTTCAGGCTAAACTTCGTTTCTTGCAATCTCATTTAACAGTGATTTGGCTCCATTTCCTGGCTATCTCACTTTCCTACATTTGGTTTTGAGGAAGGCTGTCACAGCTAGTGATATGTGGGCTCTGGGTAAATTGAAAGGTGTTGAAATGGACTATTTGTCTTAATTCTCCACCTCACTGACCTGATGTCACTTGGGAGGTCAACTGGTTTTATGGATAGAATTATCCTGTTTTGATACTCTCCAAGGATAATAAATAAGGATTCCCAGTTTAGCTCAGGGAAAGGACAGAAAAAGAGCAAAGCACTTATTATCCAGGAAACAGATAATGCAAAAACTGAGATCTTAATAAGCAATTCCTTGCCTGAAGAGCAGGTTGGATGATAAGTATTTACCATGCTCAGCAGGATGCTCAGTATAAGGGTACATCCAGAAGATCAATATAACTTTATTTAGGATAGCATAATTTAAGCTGCCCTGAGGTCCATTTCCCACCTCTGTTTGAGTACAGCTGGATGAGAGACCCCCATTTGGCATGAGACTCAGAGGTGAATTACCAGATGAGTCACCGTGGAGAAACTGAGTCATCCCATGTCTGGAGAGAACAGTGGCTCTAGAGAGCCTCCAGATTTTCCTGTCAGAAGCAGTAAGCTGTTGCAGCTAAAAAAAACAAAAACACCAAAAAGATTGGATTTTTAGCAGTGAGTAAAACTGCTTCCACTTCACCTTCCACTTAAGTTGTGAACAGGAAATTGTCTCTTTAAAACAAAACTTGTGGACCTTATATAAACTTGTGTGGCACAGATTTTCAGTATATTGCAAGAATTTGAAATTGGGACTTAGGTGTTTCTTTCTCCACAGCTAATTGTGGATGTTCTCAGCCCCTCAACTGACCTTGAAGTTCAGGGAAAAAAAAAAAAAAGACAGTTCCTGCAAAATTCTCTACTCTGTGAAAATATCATCAAGTCCAAAATTTCTCTCTCTATATAACTATAGATATCATCATTCAAGCAACTGCATCTTACACTTTTTTTTTTGTCAGAAAGTTCAGTAGGAATTTTCTTATTCTCTACTATATTTTAATGACTCAGCACTTATAAAGCATCAATATTCTCTTTCACATCTGTGAATATTTACTCTGACCATTTTTCCCTACATAGTTATGAGATTTCTTTTATTTTATAGACTACAGTTTAAAATGTTTCAGTGTTTAAACTATTAGCATTATATATTATATATGTACACGCAGAGATACGCCAGTTGCTGCTATAAAAAAAGCATCTGCCCATGAAATATTGTCAGAATAAAGCAAAATGTTGAGTGCTGCTGTTGGCGGTTTATGGTTGCTGTTTGGCGGGGCAGTCAGCAGATGCTGAAGTATTCTTTTCATGTCAGATGTATCACTAACTTTTTATAATGCCCAAAGAGGCTGTGGATGCCCTGTCCCTAGAGGTGTTCCAGGCCAGATTGGATGGGGCCTGGGCAACCAGGTCTGGTATTAAATTAGGAGTCTGGTGGCCCTGCATGTGGCAGAGGGGTTGGAGATTCGTGATCCTTGAAGTCCCTTCCAACCCATTCTGTGATTCTGTGATTTTGTGACCTAAGACAGCAAAGATGACATTCATGGCCTACACACAGGCATTAGACGTGCCTCTGCAGTCCTCTCAAGCACACCTTGGCATCTCCAGGGACATGTTTTGGTAGCTGAACTCTGTCACTGGAGGCTCGCCCATTCCCAGACTGCAATACTTGAACGTAGGTATCTGTATTTGACTTCATTTGTGTTGAACCACGCAATGTCATCAGAAGGGCCAAAATAGCAACACATAGTGTTTCTGGGGGCACCCGCAGTCCTAATGGCCCTAATCAGTCCCACTCAGGACACACCCTTCACTTGGGCCCAGAAGTCCTATTTTAGCTCATACCCCTGAGCCATATTGTAGAAATGCAGTCCCCAGTCCTGCTTCCCACAAGGACTCTGGACATACATCCCAGCTGTGTGTCCTGCTGCTGCCAGCTGGATCTCCTAGGCAGCATCTGGATCTGACACATCCCCTTCTTGGTTGGAGGTACGTTAGTGAACCCTCATTTCACTTGTGGCTCCTGGCGTAGCCCTCTTCGTGGTTGCCATGAGGAGTGTGAGTCAGTTCTCTAAATGTTAGCACCCACTGCCATCTGTGACGCCCCTTCTTGGCTCCCCAGCACCATCCCACAAAGCTAGGAGTCTCCTTTAGGATCAGTTGTGTTTGTGGATGTGTTGCAAGGTGTCCCAAAAGATACTAGGCAGTTGTGCTGAGTGAGTGGTCTTGACTTTAGGATTTAGATGTCCTTCTGACTCCATAGACTGCACCAAAGAGATCTGCATTAGCTCTAAGAGGAGGAGAGGCACTCAAGTCATGTGTAGGCAGTCGCAGATGTTTTGATCTGGGGTTGAATGAAGGGCACGATGAAAACATTTCACAAGAAATTCAACATGTTCTGCAAACCCTTCTTTCTTTTGGAAGCTATATGCATCCCGTATAGCTATTCATTGTCTTATGCACCTCATGTCTACCCTTCAAACCCTTCATTTTACTGATCTTGTGCATAGGCTTTAGGAAAAATAATCTGGGCAATATGTGAAAAGTGCAAGTTTTAAATTCACTCTCACTGGAAGAGTCCGTTTTCCCTTGGCTCATATGCAGGTTTCCTTAGTTGCCTGTGGAGTCCCACACTAAACTGTAGGGGATTTTTAAAATCTGCTAAACTACAACTTAAGGTGGATCAGTACACCTCTCTCCCTGGGAGGCTCCATTGCTAAACAAAGTTGATTCCAAATGGTGTCCCTGGCCCCCCAAAATAAACAGGACACATGAATACTCCATCTGCACTAGCAGAAGGGAGCTTTTGTTTCTGTAAGCCTAGAAGTATTTGCAAACTGTGTTCTGAGGGACTTCATCTCACTGACATCTTTTCAGGGGCCATCCTAAGGTCCAGATACTAGATGATCACAAAGCCAGATACCATCAGAACAATGTGCAGATTATTCTGGGCCTGTGGGAGGACGTTCTACGCTGATTACTATTTCTTTCTAAAATGCATGTTTAGTAATTATCTTACAAACGAAAGGGTATTTTTCACAGCACAAAAAGAGAGATAGCATGCAGTTATATCTCAACCTCACTAATTTCCAGTCAGGCAGGATTCTCAGGAAGGTGAAGCACTCCGTTCTATGCTACAAAATTATCTCTGCAGGAGCGGCTCAGATCCTGTCCAAGTAATTCTTCACTTGAAAGGACAGAGTGGCTGATTTGATGTTATGCTTTTTCAATTCTGCCTATTGACTGCTCCAAATCTGAAGTCTAAACTGCAGTCACACTGGGCTGCTTCCGATTGCCCCTTGGATTTAACCAGTTATGCCTCTGCAGCTGTGGTAAATGTGAGAATAGTTTTCTCCCAGGATGTGAAGTTGAATGATCAAGTTCTTTACATTTTTGAAGCAGGCTGGTGTATGTTTTTTTGGGAACTCTTTGAAATAAGTGGCCCTGGAGAAAGTTGACATAGCTGAGCTCTGTAATTCAGTGCACCAACAGAGCACAATCCAGTGGACTGTAAATGGTTCTGAACAGTTTTCTACTAGTTCTGTTAATACATAGCTTATATGTGTCATTTGTAAATACAGTTATTAATATGCGTCTGTGAGCTGCATTCTATTCTGAAAGTGCTGTTTTCAGAAAATGTGTATGTACAGAAAATCTTTAAACAGAAAGTGTGTATGAATGCAATACTTCTATCCATATTCTTGTGGACTACACTTGCTGACCTTGCATGCCCAAAATATCCACTGAAAACGTTAGTTTGAGCTGTAATTAAGGAATATGAGTATGATTGTAAGGTGATGTAGTAGATATGAAGACAGAATCCTAGCTTGGGAAGGGAGATGTTTAGTTGTGAGGCACTGGAAATAGAAAGCAAAAGGTTTGGGTTTTTGTTTAGGGAGGGCACCAAGAATTCTCTGTCTTCATCTCTGCATCATTCTTCTTTCTTCATCTCTTCATCATTGCTCTGTCTTCATCTGAAGCAGCGAGAATTGGTTTTAGCAGCAGGAGTCAAAATTAAAATGGTAGTTAGAGCATTGCAGCAGGCAGTGAGTTTTCTTGGTCTGTTGGGTACCACTGCTATTGTGAGGCAGGAGATGTTGGCATTTATCTGTGAAGTTGATATTTTTTTGATTAGTCCAAGCTCTTTGAGAAGCATGATTGATTTGACTCATGTTTCCTTTGACTCATGTTGTCACTTCATTACTAGAATGATTAAATTCTTATCTTGAACTTACTTGGTGGGTGACCACAAATTTGATGCTGTCCTGGTATAACAAAAATACTCCATTTTCAGTGCACTAGGCAAGTAGTTCAAATGCCAGTTCTTTCACAGATGGTGGAAAGAGAAAAGAAGAAATATATTTACTTGAGAAAAAAAAAAGCTTGAACTTGGAAGACAGTTCTAGGAACTACAGAGGGGAGAAAAACAATTAAATAGGGTACAATGGTACACAGTTCCATTTCATACTGAATTATGGAAGCATCTAAGTAGTCTCTTGTTGTCAAGCTTCACTTAATTACACAGACCTTTGCGTTTATACTTTTCCCTACAAGACCCATCAAGTCAATACTACTTATCTGTTTGCAGAGGGAGTGACAGCCATGCTGTATGTTGCAGCTAATAACTGCACGTTACACTAGAGGGTCCCTGACAGGTGATACAGATAATGCTTCCATATGAACAGTTTCCCCGGTGTGTTAGTGCTGGAATTCCAGTATTAGACTCTGAGCTGCATTAATAATTACCTGTTCTGCATTTCTATGGGACAAGTTAGTGCTCCAGCCTCAGCATCAGCTTTCTGCTGAAGCGGAGGGATTTATTTGATTTTGGTATCAAGCACACACTGTTTTGACCTTTCTATTAAAGATGTACTGTGTTTATATCCTGTATGTGACATGATGGAAAAATCATACTCTTCTGTTCTGCCTGGAAAGCTGTGAATGAATGAGCCTCCCAATAGGTCGTCCGATTCCAGCTTATGTGCAGACATGGCCATTAATTTCTGAGTGGAAACAATTTTTCTGATGCATAAGCTAGTAAAGACACAAACCTTGTTTTGTCTGGTGTTAGTATTTGAAAGTTTTAACAGGTTTTTTAATTCTTTCAACCTATGGTGACTGTGCTATAAATGTCTTAAGTCCAGTACTAAGACATACCTAAATACTGTTCTTTAATAAAATAAGACCAAAAATATATATTCTGAGAATCAGTGTTGCTGAAAATGCTTAATGCTTCTGTAAACGTCTGTAAGGGCTGTGACTGCAGACAGCAGATGCTCCTGAAAAACTGAGCCTCCTTATCTCACTGGGTACCTATGTCTCTACCAGCTACATAGTACTGAGCACATAGTGAGAGCAGACAGTAGAAAAGAGCATCTGACAAGATGTACTGACAAGAGTACTGACTCTGTGCTATAATGTTCAAAATAAGAATTTGTTGCTTGGAGAGATCTCTGCTGATTTTTCTAGTAAGAGATGTTTTAGGTGGTCAGCACACCCCACCACTCATATGTAAAGACTGCCTGGATTGCTTGACAGACTTTGGGGAATCTGCATATTGAGTTTGGCCAGGTGAGCCAGGAACTCTTGATTTCTGTTGCTGGCATCTGGTGAGAAACGTCTGCTGTTCTCAAACAACCAGACCATGAGAAATTTGCTATTATGTACACTATCAAGATACCTCCCTGGACTTTTCTTGCATATTATGATACTCTGACTCATTTTACTGCATCATGTAAAACAAATAAAACAAATTATGAAGTAATAAGTGAAGCTGCAGTGCTGCCTTTGGAAATCTCATTTCAGAGGAATACAACATCTGCAAAATGACATCTATTTTTCATTCTCCTTCACAATGCTTCATCTCTATTGATGAAAGTGATGGCTTTAATGAAGAAATTTCAGGCTGTGGTTTCAGAGCCACCACATGCCTTCATCTGATAGACCAAAAAAGGGGAAAGATTGTATCAGTAAGGAGGAAAATTAAATGTGTAGGAAACTTAGAAATTGCATTGAATATGCACAATCTTAAAATCAGTGTTTTTTATGAGCTGTATGTGATGGTTTGCAAGGGATGCAAAGCCATCAATGCAGGATTTTCATTCTGTGATCAATAGTTATTCTGTTAGGTGATAAAAGTACATGACCTTTACTAATGGGGAGCTTACTGTTGCAAAATGTGCAGAGCAGAAGCACGTTTTGCAGGATTCTCAGGACCTGAGATTTCTTATGGAAATTTGTATTTGTTTACTTGTTGTTGTTGTTGTTGTTTTCAATAGAAAGGCGTAATTTTGTTACCACTGCAATTGAGAGGTTTGCTTTCAAATTCAATGAAAGCTGGCCCTTGTCTGTGGGTGCTTTCATGTCATGTGTCATACAATATTTGCTGATGAAGGAAATTTCATGTGGCTCTATGTAGCCTATATATTTGAACAGCTTTGTGACTTAATAAGAATTAATAAGGCTTATGGAGACCCATGTTCAAGATTATTCTTTTGAATGAATTGCCAGAATTTGCAGCAGCACTTATTGCACAATATTTGCATCATGTTTTTCTGCTTCTTGACTTCTTCTTCAGCATTCTCCCAAGCAGTGGTTGCTGATGACTCATAACACTAACAAAGCCCAAAGGATCTCACAGTGATTTAGGACAGCAGGAGTAGAATATAAGCAGTGTTTGAGTAATCTGTGGCCATTGCATGCCATTTGTTGTAAACTATGCTTACTATAGAATAACTCTTAGTGATACAAGTGTGTATGAGTAAGTACAGGGCTTTTAATGGAATTAAAGGCAGGCAACAGAATTAAAGGCAGATAACAGAATTAAAGGCAGACAAGAGTTCAGAATGTTCATGTTCAGCTGAACCATGATGAAGAATCTAGTTGCTGAACCTACTTCCAATTCTCTTCACAAGTTAAGAGGCTATAAAAGCATTCATGCTAGAGAACATACAAATTGGAAAGATAATTTCTGTACCTTTGCATGACTCCAGAGCACAAGTATCTTCCCAGAAGGAGAATGACATGTATGAAAGGAAAGCTGCTTCTTCTTTCTGTTGTGTGCTTGCAGATACCCATCTTCAGATCTTCCCATGAGAAACTCAGTCATCTCCTTTCTTCCCTGTCAGTGTTGAATTCTGCCACCTCTCTGCCTCCCTTTTTAGCATGGAAAGTAGAGAAAAGATTGCCTCCGCAGTGCGTTAGGATGTTACAGTGTTACGTAGGACAATAAAATGTGCTGCTACTTGTGAGGATGGTACTTTTTACTAACCAATATGAAGATGTATGTGTGTATATTTTCATAAGGGACACCATATCAAGATACCACTGCTCTTAAAACTTACTCTTTGTTGTGTTGTAAACCATTAAATCTGAGGCTTAATTCCCTGATTACTGCAACTGGTACCTGTCTGACCCCTTCCTTGATGTGCAACTCCAGTCCTGAAGCAAGGGAAGGGTTTGCCTTTCCTTGAAGCACCGAAAGTAGTCCTAAACCAAAGGGAGATGAGTGGGCTAGGCACTCCTGTGCTTTTACCATCACTCTACATCTTCTCTAACATCATCCTGATGGGTCTTTTCCCATGTTCGGAATTTAACTGATTAATGAATTTAGGCTTAAAAAGTTTTGCTAGAGATAAAATTAGTGTGAAAGCTGCCTTCATTTCTTAAAATCCATAAGTGCCTTTTTCTGATCTAGTATTTCCAAGGCTGTAAAACATGTGCTCTCTTCTTCTGGTATAATGCATGCTAGGGACATTTGATTCTCAGATATAAAGGCCTTCAATTCCCTGCAGACAGGGACAGGCAAGTGAGTTTGGCACATACAACCTGTGTGTTGCAATGTGTGTGCAGTCTGTGCAAGTGAGTATTTTTTGACCGAGACCAAGATGATCTCTTTCAATCTGAGTTTGTTATGATTCTCTGCCTCTGAATGCCCTGACCATTGCTATAATTCCTTTACTGACATCAGAGATCCTTTGACGTCAGAGGAGTTACAACAGTTCAAACCAGTTGAGACTCTGCCTCCTGATGTATTCACACACACATCCTTTTGAGGTCTAACTCTCACATGAAAAACATGAGAAAATTTCCCAAACCATCGCTCATATTTTGCAGCTGATTCCATATGGCGTAGCTGTATGTGAGAAAATGTGAGGGATGATGTTCTTATAGATTCCGAGCACTTAAATGAGCACTTTTAAGGATATTGGTAGGTAATAAGCACAGAGGGTTTCCAAAATCTTCAGGCTATTGAGTGTCCTGGAGTGCAGCTTTGTAGCAATTAAGTTATGTGCAATAGTTTAGTACAGATTTTACTGTAAATCCTATGAGTTGTGAAGTCCAAATTGTGATACAGTTAGAGATAAAGTAAAGCAGTTTGTTTTCTCCCCTTTAGTCTTGAGTTTTTAAAGGACTGTTGCTATAAGATAAAGAAAGAGCCTTTTGATTCATTTACCAAAGGAACAGTTGACACTTCACAGCAAACTGCTGTAGCCAAACTAAACGTAATTACTAGCACTACTGGCTTTTTTAGGAGATATACACTTGCAAAGTATTACAGCATTTGGAATACTGTTCAAAAAATAATAAGCAATGCATGTAAGGGCATGGACTTTCTATACATCTAGTGTGGCCTCATTTTGAGTGGCTTCAAAAGGGAGTACAGTATTCGTGGTTATACTTCTTTGTCCTTCTGAGGACATTAGCCAGGTTGACATGAACTAGGCTGTAGCTGTAAAATGTATCTGTTGTTCTTTCATTGGATTTCTTCTCCATCCAAGTGACTGATAAAACCAAACCAGAAATTTTAGCATAGAGAGTACATTTTGTGGTCTGTTAGTTGATCTTACATGCTTACATCATTTAACACCATTCATCAGGAAGCTCATGGAATTGCTCTTTTTTGGTAAGTCTGTATGCGTGTAAAATGTAACTGAAACTTGTTTGCAATAACATAACTGTAATGTCTTTTTTACTTACTAGTTGTCTTTCTTGTCTGTTTGTTTTCTTTTCCAGGCAGAGGGTTCTAGGCTCCAAAGAGAGCTGAGAGGATATTTAGCAGCCATCAAAGGTGATTTTTTATGTTCTTTGTCATTTTCATAAAGCAAATTTGATAAAAAGTGAGATAAATATTCTTATTTAAAATGTACAAAGACAAGGACAAGTACAGCTGCTTTAGTCATTAATGATCTACTTTTCTGTTTTGGATCTGGCATGGGCTGTTTAATCTGTTGATAGAGTTTCTGCTTCTTCTGATGACAACTCATGTGCATACATAGTCTTGCACGCATGGCTTACCCTCAACTGTCCTCTGTGTGCAAATCTGCTGCCCAGAGCCCCAACAAAATCTGTGCATTACTCATCTTTTAAATGCTATAATACAAAATACTCCACGCAAGGCAAGAGATCCCTCGCAGGTTTCCAGGTTTCCTTACATTTCCTGGTGTTACTATTTGGATGATAGGTCTTCTCTTTCTGAAATCGTGTTCTCTAAGATGCGATTTCTTGTTAGCTTCTGAATGATGGATCTATTTATTTTTTTTCAAAATATTTTTTTTAAATTGAAAATAGGGTATGATCCCTTAATAATAAAGATCCAAGTAGCAGAAGCTCAGTGATTAAATATCAGAGAATATGTAAAGAGCTGTTTAAATCCTAGTGGATGCTCATAAATCCAGCATACTCAATTTAGTACTACATGCAGCAATTATTCTCTATCATCCCACTAATTTTCAGAGGAGATGGAGGCAAGGTCCTAAATGAAAGGGAATAAGAGTTTGTGACATTTGTAGATTCATTAATAATTGTAGATTCATCAATAACAACTTCTTGAGATAAATAAAGAAAATCTGTATGCATACATATTTTTAGCCTGACTCCTGTCCTGCAGGAAAAATGTTATAAACCAGTTCTGACATCTCTGAAAGCCATTAACAAGCAGATAACTCCTTTCGATGGGAAGTGTAGGAGAGCAAAGCAGTAGCTTAAATCTTTGATTTTCTATTACTTGCTGTATGGTCTGGAAAAGGGAAATCCTGTACCAGACAAGAGGTAATTCTCCTTGTAGGGATTTGCACAGTGCTTGGGGTTTTTTTGGTGGAAGGAGGTTGAAAGGAATTTCAACATTCTTCATTTATTTGGTACCCATTGGACACTGACTTTATATTCCAGTTTTTCTGTCATTCCATTCCCCACACACATTATCAGATGTATGCATAGCCAGAAGCAGCGTGATGAGGCTGTTTGGCCAGATGGCTTCTCTGTCATGTAGGCTGACTGTTTACATGCTGCTTTGATTTCCGTGTTGGTGACAACAACCCTCCTCCCCATGTTTCATTTTCTTTCCCTCTGACTCTCTTCTTATCCTCACACTTTGTGCATTAGTGACCCTTTTGCTGGCTTACTATCAAGTGGGCTATTCTTTCCACTGAGTTTTACATTGAACTTCATGTGAAGTTTTTCACTGTGCAAATTTTGCCTTTTTATCTGTGCTTTTCTGTTCCCCATCTTTCTCTTTTCGCAGCCTGTAAGTCCATATTTAAAAATGCCTTTCTCCCTGGGAACGTAAAGTGTTTGCTAACGCCTTGTTATCTTTCTGTCCTAAAAAAGACCCAGTCATAAGCAGCTCATAACAGCCTAAAAATATTTTTCTCCAAAACCAAGAAGCCACTGGTGATCATCTTTGGCACGTATGCTGGAAACTGGGACAACAGCTCAGGGCAGCACTCCTTGATACACAGCTCTGAGGCGTCCTCAAAGCTGATGAGCTCAGCAGTGGTGAAAACCCCTCCAGATTTTGGGTGGCAGAAATCATCAGAAAATGTCTACAATTGCTATTCTTTCTAGTACAGACGCCATCAAAAATTTTGAGGTGTCTACTCAGAAAAGCTTAGGAACCTCCACTACAGATATTCAGGTTCTGAGTGGTATTTCAGTATAAAGGACATCTGGGCTTTGAAAGTACACTGTGATCAGGAGTTTATTTTGCAGGGAAGAAGGTTGATTATATAAATGCATTTGATATCTTTGTGTTCTTACAGATGGAAGAAAAGCTCACTTTATAGGGTTCGTTTTAGAGTGTTTCAAGGAATGGCAAAATAGCTAACCTTTCTCCAATTAAATGCGTTTTATGAAGCTGGAATGTTGTCAGCTCTAGTAAAAATTGCCATTTTGCAGCGCGACTTTTGAGTGAATATTGGAAGCTGAAAGTATAAGATCTGTCCAAAATTTAAGCAAAGGAGCCTTCTTAGAGCCCTTTACCCCTGTGTTTTAATATAGTGAGCATTTTCTGAGGTTTATTAGCACACGTTCTTAAAGAGAATTTTTGCTGTATTCAGACTCCATCCCTAATTCTGATGTGCTTCTTAGCCTCAGTTCAGTCTTGCCTTTACTACTTGTTACTTAAGGACCCAGTGGAAGCATATAATGAAGCTGTTGTGAATCTGAATGGTTTATATGTGCTACTTTATTTAACCTGCATGGTAGTTTCATGTCTGCTATGCATCAGTTGTGTTTGTACTGACAAAGCCGTGTGCTACCTCCCATAGCTGTAGTCATCTCATGCCTCAGTCTTTGCCTCTTCCTATCTCCTTGGCAATGTGCATCTGGATTCTCTACCATGATACTTTTTTGTGCTTTTTAGAGCTGTAGGAGATTTAAAAGGTTTTACAGGCCTGTAGTTAAAGAAACCCTAAATCAGCCTCCCAGTTTCTACCATAAGCTCTTTGCTAGTACAAGCACAGATGAGTAGATATATCCCGGGATTTGCCTGAAGGGAACAAGCTGACAGAGGTGGAAAGGAATCCTGCTTCATAAAATAGAGTATTTTTCAAGTAGCTTGATGTAGTGTAAAGTAGTAACCGGTTCATAGGAAGAGAAGTGGAGATTCTGAAGGGCTGTAAGCAATTTTACTGCCTAGTTGTCAGTCTGTGGCTGACAGAATCACAGATATCCTTCAGACAAATAAATCTTAAAATCATTTTTTTTTTCCTGAGAAGCAGTAAAACAATTCATCATCTTTCTGTGATGTTTAGCAATGAATTATGAAGTGATTTAGTTGTTCTAGAAAAAATTATAATGAGAAATGGGCAAAAATGAATGCAATTCATGTGGCAAGACCATTTCCTTGGAGAACCTTACATGAAGTTCTCTTCTCCACTCAAACAATAAAATATTAAAATATAAAGCCAGAATAAGGTGCTTTGTTTAGTTAGGAAAATGGAATGTTCTCCTTAATTCTGCCTAGATTTCCCTGCCAGGACATGAGGAGATAACACAGTACATAGGTCCTGAAATTAGCATGGGTTCCAGGCCAATCTCAGTCTCCATGGGAGCTTGAGTACCTTGGAACTGTGATAGGAGAGAGTCACCTGTTCTCTTCCACCCCTAGGGCACTGTGATGGGAACACCTATACATACATCCTCTGAGGATCCCTACTGCATATCGTGCCTCTAGGAGTCCAGGAACAGAGGCTCTTTCCCAAAGAAAGAGAGAATATTTCACACGAGTGTCTCAAACTTCAGTAATGGAATTATTCAGCATCATTTTTTCCTGAATGATTCAATTATTTCTGGTTATTAAGTGATTTAATTATCAAGAAGTGGTACTTAATGAAACAGTTGATATTAAGTATAAAATTCCAAATGTTCACCAGCAGTAAAAAATATTTTCACATTTCATAGTGCCTTCATGACTTGCTCTAAACAATTTATCTTTGTCAGTGACAGCAGCTGAAAACAGCAGAGAGAGACAGCCTGCAGTCTATGGATGACACTAATCCTCTTAACTTTAGTGGTGATTAATACATAAAAGGTATCTCTGTGTAAGAAATATTCAATGTGAAAGTCAGCCAAAATGAAAAAATCTTTGAACATTGTAAGTTTATACCTGTAGGCACCAAAACAGAATGAGAAGGCACTGAGTTAGTACTTATCCCTGCATTCCTTTGAGATATTGCAGTAAGCATAGTATAGATTTAGTAGGAAAATAGTAGCCTGGGTGGTTTTGTCCTTTGGGAATTTCATACTGAAGCTTTCTGACCAAGGGAGCCAAATGTTATTATGTGCATCTTCTTCACACTGCAGCTGGGTTTGTCTGATGCTTTTTGCAGGGAATATGCTTGACCGAAAGACTGCAAATTCCCAGAAGTGAAGGAAATATAGAAGTTGGTGTAAGCTGATGTCCCTCAAGAAAGGGCTGTTAAGTGTCTTTTACTTGCTCTCTTAAGAGATACATGCTCCAGTTCTGTAGTATTGAACAAATAATGAAGTATTTAACAATGTCTGTGTATGTACAGGTGCTCTACGCAAGGCAAGCCCATGACTGAGCTGAATGCAGATTGCAGGAGAGATTAGGGGAAAGCTGTGCTAGCAGGCTGCCACCAGAATGTAAGCTGCAGATTTAGAGTGCAGCGTCCTGAAGGGCAGAAGTTCAGGCATCAGAAAGGATCAGGTGTGAGCAGGGATGTGCAGACCTTCCTAGTTTGTGTGTTTGCCCTGAGTGGACAGAGCACAGCCCTCCTAACTATGGCGATACTGTGCTGGTTTGGCCTCACCTCCTGAATTGGTTAATTCCTAGTGACATTAAAGAAAAAATTTTGAGTGCTCCCTGCAAAAAAATATGTCATCTGTATTTTAGTGTAATCTGCCATACCAAAGAGAAAAAAAAAACCAAACATGCAAACCAAAAGAAACACCTCTATTCAGTAATTCTTTCTGAGCACGTGACAAATTATTCTTAATGTTTACCACAAAGAAGGGAGAAATGTGTCTTAAACCCTTATGCTGTACATTCTTCAAGCTAAGTTCTGTCATTCAGAAGCACCCCCACCAAAACCCCTGGAAAAAATTAGATATTCCAGTTTGGCAGAGCACCATTTGATCAAGGGGTGAAAATCTGTACCGTCTGAACTCACGGTTCCCTTTCTTTGTAAGTATTCTCTCCCCTCCCCTCTCTTGAGGGACAGCTGTTTACTTGCAACTTTTTCCATACTCTTTTTTTCCTACCATTTCTACATTAGGAAGTGTGCAGTCTTGCATTTACTTTCCTCTCATATCTTGAATGTGTGTTTTGGAGTGCTTGTTGGAATAGCAACTGACAGTGTCAAAACTGCTCCTCTAGACATACAAGTTCCAGGTGAATTATCTTCTGCTCCTAAATATTTATTCATGAAGAAAGCAGAGCTATTGATGCTAAATCTTGCCACTTAGCAGTTTAATCTGAAAATCGGATTAAAAAACTGCTGTTGCAGTTGGACTTGATGATCTTTAAGCTCTTTCCCAACCTGAGCGAGCAATTCTATGAATCACACTAGAGATATTTTCAAGAAAGCACAGATGTGCTGCACCAAACAGACTTTGGGTAATTAGCTTTTGGTTAAAGGTAATGCCAAGATAAAAATTTAAAGGCTGCCCGGAGAGGTTGTGGGGTCTTTGAATGAAGACATTCAAAACCCAGCTGGACACGTTCCTGGATGACTTAACCTTGGTGTTCCTGCTCCAGCAGGGGGATTGGACTAGATGATCTTTTGAGGTCCCTTCCAAACCCTGACGTTCTGTGATTCTGTGAAAAATGTTTAGTAGCCACTGTTTAGATTTTGCAAAGAAGTTGAAAAAAAAATGTCATTTTGAAGTTACTGATCCTGAACTTAGTGTCTCATATGAGATCAGATACAGCAGTTCCCATAAATCTCTACCATTTCATCACCCAACCCTGGAAATGCTTCATCTTGCACGCAGGCAGGCATGGACTCACTGTGGATAAGCTAGGAAACTATCCTGTAGGATGGAAGAGCTGAGAATAATCAGACATGCTGCTATTTGTTTGGCTTCTCTGTGGTCTTTTAAGTAGGTATTAAATGTCTTTAGGGACAGGACAACTCTCTGTGTTGTTTTCATGTTCCAATAGATTTATTGCAGAACAGCAAATGAAATTCCTAATCTAACAGGATTTTTTTCATGCATAAATATGGGATAATTCCGATATGAAGGAGATTTCTCACTAGCCTGGGTGAGCTGATTGATCATAAAGGCTTTGTTTCAGCTCTTGAAAATTGCATTCTAAACATGCCAGAGGCAATAGTATAGTGAGTACACGTAGATTAAAATGAAGCTATTTATCAACTATTTCCTGTAGTTTGCACCTACATATTCCTTTTTCTGTTTAATTACAGGGATGCAAGATGCCTCAAAAAAGCTTACCGAGTCTCTCCATGAAGTGTATGAGCCAGACTGGTACGGACGAGAAGATGTGAAAATGATTGGTGAGGTAAGATATGTAGAAAGATGAAGGAAGTAGTATTTCGACTGCAAATCGATTCGTCTGAGCTATCAAGGAGAAGAATACATCTGAAATTTCCCTTACTTCTATATTGTGTGAGAAATCAAATTTTCTAAGCATAGAAATTATTGGTCTTGTGAAGTATACCTCCTGCTGACTAGGAGCCCTATTTGCATTGCCAGTTTTACAAAGTAGTTGGCATAAGCTCCGTCTGAGATCAGCATTACTTTGACCAGAATTGGTCCTCAGAGCATCTGATGGGCCAGTTTGTGCCACTCTCTACAGCCTTGTCTAGCTTCCTCCAGTGATTAGAGAAATGCTTCTTTTCTAGAAGACATGGGAGAGTCTAACTTGAGGTACTCTCGATTGCTTAAGTAAAAATCCTTAATTCTGAGGGAATTCTGTCAGCAGAAGTGCTGGTGGTGACAAGAAAGTGCTAAACATTACCAACGTAACTTTAAATCATGTGATGTTCAGGTGTGCAAGGCCTGCTGGATAATATGATAAACAAGAAACTGGAAGATAAAGCAGTCTTCCCAAATCAGCTGAATGTTTGCTTTCTTCTCTGTGGCTGCCTTCTTCTACCTTTCCCTGCTGCTGAAGGCATGACATATTTTTGATTTTAAAAGCACTCAAAGTCCAAATGTGTAAGAAGAGATACCACGCCATTTATGTCCTCTTAGGTTAAATGGCTGGATGATTTGCTGTTGCATCTTGCTGTAGCTCTTCACTGTGTGCCTGCAGACTATTAGATTTTGCACTTGGAAATTTGTAATTGCACATGCAAAGACCAAAATTTTGTGTTGTCTCTAATAAGCATAAGAATAAATGACGGATATATCATCTTAATAAGGGACTCATGTGGGCAATGTTACAAAATTGTTGCTTCTGGTTTTCTCCCAGTGTGGTCACAAGTGTAAATTTATGCATCTCTCAACCTGGAATAAGAATGGATTATGTGTGCAGTCCGAGATGTAAATGATTATTCAAAGAGGGGTCCATCAAAGTGACCTAGTACTGCCTGGCAGGAAAGATGATGGCCTAAAGGGCTCTTGAGCAATGTTTTTGGTCCCATTAGCTTTCAGAAAACCTCCATGATCCTAATATGTCTAACATGCATATCAATAAGATGCAAAAGCACAGGACTTGCCATTGCTTTCTACAATCTAAAGCTGTGCTGCTCTGTAGACCACCATGAATGTTGCCTTAAATAAATGAGGTATTTTATAAGTATGATTAATAGATTGTGATAATCCCTTAGAGACTCTATTAGGGTAGAAAATGAATGAACAGAATGCTGACATCACGCAGCATTTGCAGTGTGCCCTGTAGTGGCTCACAATAAAGTAAACACCAGGGAATAGTTTTTGGACTAGACTTGAGGATAATAGCCCCCTTTAGCCTCCCTGCCATCAAAGGGAAATTCAGTCATTTTGAAATGTGCAAAGAGAGAAGGGGAACAAGATGTTTAAAGCATGCTAATGACTTGCTTAACTGAGAATCCAGGACCTGGAGAATCTTTGTAACTATGTAATAGGATTTTGCTTTTGGCAAGGAATTGCACCCAACTGTCCCTGGGCTCCTTGTCACATCAGCTGCATTAACATGTTCTTAATAAACTGAAAGCTACCAAGGGGAGCTGCCCAGAAGCTGCAGAGAGGACTGGGAAAAATTGCTATAGCTTCTGGGATTGATTTGTTTGTTCTGCTTATTGGTAAGTTTCAGATCTGTAATCCCAGTTTTCTAGCAGTGGGAGGTAGAGTTTAGCCTGTAAACCAGAGATTTCATCAGATGCACCTTAATGGCACAAAAGTTATGGGGTAGAAGAATGGACCTTTCTTAGGGTGAATCTCCACAAGTTTCATTTTAAAAATCATAGAGTATCCTAAATTGAAAGGGACCCCCAAGGATCACTGAGTCCATCTCCCTGCTCCATACAGGACAACCCAAATTTCAAACCCCAAACTGAGCTTACAAAAACTTGTTGATCAGAATCTCACTTTTTTTTGTTTTTCTTTTATTTACTTTGTAGTTGTCCTTCCTTTCTCTGTAAGGAAAGTTTATCATCAGTGAGCACAGTCAATGCTGCGGCCACTTCAGATTCAGCAGTGGTAATCCTAAGGAATCTGAAATCCTGAGGAAGACCTTGAATACATGATACTCTTATTTTCAGAAAGCATTTACTATCTGAAAAAAAAAAGGGGGGGGGGGGGGAACCCTAATTTTTGAACTAACACTTCTTTTTTGTTATTAATTAAAGCTTGCAATAAGAAGGTGCAATTTTTTATTTAATTTATAGCTGCAATCTGAAGAATTACCATAGAAAGAACACTTTAAAACTTCAGAACTTAATATTTACCATTTATATGTGTATTTCCCCTGGTTTTGAAGTGAGTTAAACTATTAAGTGCATTTTTTTTTTTCTCTTTCAATCTGTCTTTACAGAAATGTGATGAACTTTGGGAGGACTTCCATCAAAAACTTGTGGATGGGTCGTTGTTGACTTTGGATACATATCTAGGACAATTCCCTGATATCAAAGTACAGTAATGCTTACCTACAAAGGAGAATTTGTAAATACCACCAGTCACTGTAGCGTCATCAAATAAATATAGAATTAGATTTTACACACACAGAACACGGGGAGGGTCATTTGTTTCTGCAGTGAACACAGTCTTGTTGTGTTAGCTGATCTTTGGCATCAGGCTGCACTGATTTTCCAAGATAATTTTCATGCTGTAGTACTTGTATGTAAATTAGGCTTTGTTTTTTTCCTGTTCCATTTTCATTTGCTATGAGACAATTCTCACTGACTTTCACAGGGACAAATCAAGTTCTTCAGTTGTTAAAATGCCAGACAAATTATAAGATGAAAAGCAGGCCTTTTGTTATTGACTGCATACACCTGTGGGTATCTAAAGTATCTTTCTCTTAACTACATTATGGTTCCTGGCTTGTGATTAGTTGCAGTAAGATTTTGTGGTACATGTGAGGAGACTCTGTTAATGCGGATTCCAGTTTCAAACCAATCATTCCCTGTGTGCAGTTCAAGGAGATGGTTGTTAAAGGAGGATAAGGGCTCATTAAAAGTGTGAGGCAGAAGCATTTCATGTCACTGTATGGACAAAACTGGAAATTCTTTGTGGGGATTTAGAATCAATCAGTTATCCTACAGCCATCTCCTTTGCCATTTACATCAGGAAAAAAAAGATCCCTGTATTACGGATACTCAGTTTCACACTTGCTGCTACATCAAACTGTGCTTATGTCTTCTCAGCCTGTAGAATTCACTTGTACTATAGAACTTTGTAAAGTCAGCTTATAATGGAGGACATTTGCTTAGTTGCAAGAGAATTACAGCAGTTAAATTAAAATTCCTATTATATGTTAAAAGTTCCTGCTATATTGTATCTAACTGCTGTATCATAGCAACTGTATTGAGAACTACATTTTAAGCATTTTTCCTACTCTAAAAACACTATGTTAACTACTCATTAAATTTGCACACTATATGTAAGGTAAAAGGACAGTGTTACCATGAGTTTAACAGGTCCACTTATTCTGGAGAATGAGATAAATCTTGCATAACATTGTTACCTCACCACACCCACAGAACAGCCTTTCAAACCATCTGTATACATATTTCTTATTTAAAATAAGACTGTTAGTTTCTCTCTTTTTGCATGCCAGTGTTCTTCAGTGACATTATAGTAAGCTGGTATTGAATGGCAGATGAAGGAGGGTACAAACATGTTAAATGACTACATAGGTAAAATAACTTAAAGAAGTGAGTTGCACTGACTTTCATTCTTGTCTCTGTACAGACACGTATTGCAAAGCGAAGCAGAAAGCTGGTGGACTACGACAGTGCAAGGCATCATCTAGAAGCCCTGCAGAGCTCCAAAAGAAAAGACGAAGGCAGGATTACCAAGGTAGGAAAGGATGCTGGCTGATGACTTTGAGAACTCCAGTTCTGTGCAGAGACTTTTCACAAAGTTTCTCTTCTTTTTCCTCTTTCAGAATTAGAGGTTAGTTACCCTTAAGGATAGAAGCATTTTAAGTATTTTGGTGGATGGGGAGGGAATACAGCCGATTTTAGGAGTGAGTCCTGTTTGAGCTCTAGCTTTATCTTTTGATGCGATTTAGGAGACAGCAAGCCCTGTGTTGGCCTTTGTGGTTTACGACTAAGTCACATACTTTGTCAATAAAAATTCAAATTGAGTCACAAAAAAATGAAAATATAAAAATAAAATATCCCACCTTGTGACAGAAACAGTTTTTCCAGGTTTTGTTTTGTCTTGTTTTAGGCAGAAGAAGAGTTTCAAAAAGCACAGAAAGTGTTTGAAGAGTTTAACACTGATTTGCAAGAAGAATTGCCATCTCTGTGGTCACGGTAAGCCTGGGCAGATATTGCCTTTGAGGCCTAAAGGGAGACTAAGAAATGGAATGAGGGGATTTTAACAGGCTGCTAGAAAGTCTTTGAAATCCTATCTGTCATCTTTTGAAATCGTTACAGGGAAAATGCCTTATAATGATTGAAAATTATTGTATTTATTGTAAATGTATTTATGCTTATTTCTTTCAGTATATCTCAGTACTTAAAATTTTTCGTCGCGTTTTGTTATGAGGTGCAAAAATGTTTCATTTTCTCTGGATAAAGAACTGTGGCAGAGAGCACAAAATGGCATCACGACTCAAAACCCACTGCTTCCATCACCCTTCTCAGAAACTGTGATGCTAGATACCTGATCCTTTCAAGAAACAACAAAAAAAGAGCCACTTGTTGATAAAGGATCAAATATACCCACTCTTAAGAGCAACCATATAGAGCAGTCGAGCAGTCACACACTGTTCCAGAAGATTTGCAGTCGGTCTTTTTATAGGTCATTTTCTCTGTAAAATGTGTCAAAGCAAAGACATTTACAAAGGTGTAAAGATTGAATGGCAACTGTTTTCAGTCTCCTATAAAATGCTACCAAAGCAATGTAAGAAAGGGAAAATAATATTTAATTATAATTACTTCAGAATACTCACTTCATAGTTTTACACTGAATATGTTCTTGATGTAAAGGCACTGGATGGGATTGATCATTCGTTTGGGATGTGTACCTATGGACTGCATTTATACAGAAATTGCACACAAAAAGAGCAGGAGGACAAAGACAGTATGGAAATAAGCATCTCATTAGTGCACTGCTTTCTTTAACAAATGGCAGTCTAGAATTAAAGTATCTGGTGAATTGCTGAAGTATACTTTTATTTCTCTGCCTTCTAAATTAATTCCTGTTCAATTTGAGATGACTAGAGAGTTCTCCTGCTGTGTTTCTGCCTAGTTCAGGCTGAAAAACTTCCTTGCACTTTGAGATACTTGTTTTATGGGCTTGTGAACAATAAAACTGCATATTATTTAGTAATTATTATTTATTTAGTAAGGGCCCTCTTATTTCAACATATGTTGCTCACTAATTTGTCTCAGAGAAAGATAAAATTTAATTTGAGTAATATGCATAGTTTAGAAACTGTGCTTTAGGTAGCAAATGCTTTCATGGTCCTATTTTTAGATATCACAGTAACTCAGGAAGAAAAAGATTCATTGTGTTGACATACTGCAAGCTTATTCTTATGCCAAAGACAATTTGGACTAGTAAAAGCTTGGAGAAATTGTGCTTATAAGTTTTAAATAGGAGAAAGAATAATCCATAACCTAAGACAGCATCCCTTACTTTTAAAATGTATGGGGAACATCCAAACACTCACCCTGAGAAGGCAGATTTTTGAATGCATGTGGAAAAATGTCTGTATTAGAAATGAATTTCTTTCATTTGCATATATTTCAGGATTGGTTTCATTAGGGTGGACTGAGCATGAGACATTTACCCCTGGGCAGTGTACCCTATAGCTGTCCCAGAACACACCCAGCATCACCTAGATGCACTTAAACAAACTGAAGTCCCCTGCTGTGGGCTACTTGCAACTTGATTGCTCTGTGCAGTGTGAAACACAAACAGAAATAGTAAGGAACAAATAAGTTGGAAGTTTTGATGTTCAACCCAGTGTTATGCTTTGCTGACAATAGTAGTCAAGGATTCTGCCTGCGGTCTGGAAAAAAAATCATTCACTTTCTTTTGTGTCTCTGCTATCCCCATTCTTTATTCTCTTTCTCCTTTCCCTGTGCCATCCTCCATAGGCGAGTTGGCTTTTATGTGAACACCTTCAAAAATGTATCCAGCCTTGAAGCCAAGTTTCACAAGGAAATAGCTTTAGTAAGTAAAATGAATGTCTCATGTATAATGGAGTATGTGCTATGCATAACAGCAAACAAACGTAACACAGCAATAAAAAACCAGCAGCAGCACAGATCAAAAGTTGCCCTAGATCCAGATTTGTACTATATTCTTCGTATTGGTTCCTACTTGCCTTTTTTGTACTCTCCTTAAGAACCCACGCAATCTCAGAAAATGGTCCATAATATAGTAGCAACAATAATGCTATTACTGCAACATTAAAATACTATTTTATTTTAATATCTTCTCCATTCTTCCTAGCACACTTTGCCTACAGCATTTTTCCATGCCCAATTGCTAAGCATCTCATTGCTTTCATCCGTGCATGAGAAATGTATCAATTATACCCTTCAGGACCATTACATACATCGTCAGAAATACAACATTATATCTGTCACTATCAGGCAAATACAGCAATTTCAATGAGGATCTTTTGAATGCATTAAATACCTTACTAATTAGTAGTGTATTACCTATAGTAACCAATTAACTTAGTTGGGAAGCCAAGTAGCATGGAAAAATTGTTTGACCAAAGTCCCACGCGAGTTGAGATCAGACTTTTGAGGGGAGAGCAGGAATCATCTCTGCTACACGTTTCTCTATCAGAAAGCTGACAGCACTGAGTCACATTTATAGACTTGTTCTCTGAAAATCAGCTTTTTTGAAAAACCATTATCTTTGAGAACACTTCTATGCATTTCTAAAGGTTTCCACTTTTGTTACGTATAGCGCTGCTTATTTTTTGGAAGGAACTATTTACAATTTTAAGGAAATCAGAGCAGTAACCAGACCAGATTTGTCAGCTATGTTTTTAATCACAGCCATAGTGCTTCACCTAAACTCTGACAAGTGTTTTATTTTCTCAGCTATGTCACAAGCTGTATGAAGTGATGACGAAGCTGGGAGATCAGCATGCAGACAAGGCCTTCACCATTCAAGGGGCACCAAGGTGACTTTGTTTCTTATTTTAGTGAATTGCATTGCAGTAAAATTATTGGATTTCAGCACTGAAGTAAGCACCTACATAATATATAGTGTTTGCCATACAACCCAGTTACTGGGTTTCTTCTTTCAAGAGGGTAGATGAAAGTACCCTTGGTTGTTGCTGCTTCCAACATAAGTGAAGCTGCAGAACTTTCTTCATTGCCTACTTATTTTCCATTCTAAAAAAGAAAAAGGGCAATACTTCCTGCTGTTGCAATTTACCCTATTTCACTGGAGCACAGAGTACCAGTTTGCACCAGCTTAGTATGTAGCTCATTTACTCTTAAGTGTTTAGTCTTCAGTGAGTTTGTTCTGAGTAATATTCTGAGTTTAACTGTCAGAATATTTTTAAGGCCTTGAAATATTAGATGTGTTTTTAGGACCTAAAGGCATGTGATTAGGTGAGAATCTTGACCTTTCCATGTAATGCTCTATCTCCTCTGCTCATGGGGAAAAGTCAGGAAATATGATCTGAGTATCATAAAAGCTGAAAAGCCAAAGTAAAATGAATGTCACAAAATGCCATATTTTTAATGACTTCCAAGAGCAATCTTGCCTTAAAATAAAAACAAAACCAAGAAAGCTTAAAATCAGTGTTTTCTGAAGGTCATTGGAAGCCAGTGCACCATTTCTGATTTTTTAACTTGCGAAGAACAAAGCCTTTCTGCCAGAATTTGATCTCAGTACTGCAATAATGATAGGCAGAAAAGATTGTAATTATAAAAGTGGTGCTTGTCAAAACATAGTGATAATTAGAGCAAATGCATAAGTCCCAAATTTCAAGCCAACCCTAGCTGATCCAGAAGCAGTCAGAACAATGTTATGGCTACTGTGAATTTGCCCTCAAGCCAGGCTCACATTAGCAACAATTAAGACTGTCCAAGAGCACAACATCTGCCTCAAACATATGGCTGACATTTCCATATTTCTTTTGATCTCATTTTAAAAGGACAAAAAATATTTGAGCTTCCAAACTACTGCAAAATTTCAAACGATGATATTAAGAATGTGTCCAAAATTTTCGTGTTGGATTAGTTCAGTGTTAATCTGTGATCACACACGCTCCCTGAGCTGACAACTCATTTAGCACCATTTCCAGTCCCTGTAGGATGGCTACATTTCCCATAGAGCATTCATAAAATACTGTTATGGGATAATAAATAATATACTATTGGAATGCTTAAAGTAGTTTTAGTAATAAACAAGTATTTGGCCACATGTGTCTCTTAGGCTGTGCCCAGCATGCACACATTCTTGTTATTACTGAATTTTTCTTCCCATCAGTGAGAGAAAAATAATAGGATTCTAGCTGCAAATGATTAGGTGTAGATTAATGCTTTGTGATGTCCTTATTTAAAAATGCTTTTTAAAAATATTTTTACTTACTGTGTTACTCTTTTATTTGAGCTCTGCTGCATCCCAAGTGAGAAAGTTGTAGTTATAGGTCATCAGCTCTAAGTGGTGGTTTGTTGTGTTTGCTTTTTTTGCTTCAGACTTCTGTAAGATTAACAGCTCATACACAGTGTAGTATTTTTGGTATACTGTTCACAGAGCCTTACTTGGAATTCAAGACAAATTTTGAGTTTTATTATTTTTATAGTGCTTACAACATTACTCAGGAATGAGCTTTTTTGAGATGAAACAGTTTTCCTTTTTAAATATGTGAGAAATAGATACTAGACAAGTACATTATCTTTCCTTTAGAGTACCATATAAAAATAGAGTACCAGCTTAAAAATTTATATGCTACTGAATATTCTATCTTGAAGACAAATATTGAACCTAGGAAAGAAATTTCTTAATAACTGCTTATTTTTTCTTCTTTAATATTTCCACAGAAAGAGGTGGTGAGTGTGAACTTTCCAAGGAATTATCTTTTCTTGCACCTGTGTTAGGAACATGTTTCTGATGTGGTTCCCTCCATCATGTAGTGCTTCTGTTCTTGCTAAATATGTGTAGGACTCGCTCTTCTCTTACCAAGTACTGTGACTGTTGAATGCTGTAGATTATAGCCTCCCTGAGTTGTAAGCTTTCAGCATTTCTAAGTAGCTGAGTATGTCCCAGTGTTTGCACCAGGTCCTTTCACAGAAAGAACAAATCCTTTTACAGGACAGGACTTCATCAGATCTTTTCTTAGTATCAGCAGAGCTCTGCTGAAGTCTCTTGACTACTGCTTGTTTGTAGTTGTGGTGAGTTGCCCATCTAAATAGTTACAGCTATATCATAATCTTGTTTGTGTTTTGGTTTATTGAAACCTTCCTGAAGTTGCTGAGCTTTTAATGTTATTTGCATTATTCACTGGCGTATCATCTTCTGGGATTTTTTATCTTTAAAGCCTTTTATTTTGAGAACTGTGTGAAATGAAGGCAGTAATTCCAGCTCCCATTTTATGATGGTTACAAACTTATACATAAAACATCATTTCAAATTCAGGAAAAGAAAAAAAAAAAAAGAAAAATGCAGGAATCGAGTTTCCATCAAGTTACAACGATCAGGTAAACAGATGCAGCAGATGTTCCAAAAATAAAGGTCACTCAAAAATTAAAACGTCGTTTGAAACTATATTCAGATCACTGAATTTTGATTATATATAATGGCAGTTTTAGTTTTAGTGATTGTATCATGATTTGGTTCATCTCCACTGTATATTGCCTTTTGTGGTCGCTGGCTTTCAACTATTCAAATTGTCAAGGTAATAAATTAGCATGATGTGTATATCCTGACCATTACTTTGATTCTTGCCCAGTGATTCAGGTCCACTCCGCATTGCAAAAACACCATCACCACCAGAGGAGGTCTCTCCCCTTCCTAGCCCTACTGCTAGTCCCAATCACATGCTGGCACCAGCATCTCCAGCACCAGCCCGGCCTAAGTCACCCACACAGGTAAGTGGAAACTCAGCAAAGGAGAGTGGCCTGTTGTGAAGTAAGCTGAGATAATGTATACAGTGATGTTTTCAGTCTAGGCATGGACTGACATACAGTGGGGACACCACTTGCTCCACTGTGCTCTATATGGGTCATTGGGTGGGTGTTCATCTCTGTGTCTCAAGCATGGGCAGAAAAGGGTTTTTTTTTAATAAAGGAGAATGAGGAAAATTTAAGGTAGCAGGTGAACTGGAGGCATTTGTTGTGCCTAAGCAAAACACATTTCAAAAACTTGCATAGTCTCTAAAGACCCAGAAACGATAACTTGAAAAATCCATTTCCAAACTCCCATGAATTTCAGTACATTTCAATACATACCCCATCAGTCTTGTTCAAATTCATACTTACTACAGGGAAAAAAAAGCACCTAGCCAGGGAGTATTACTAGTCTGCCAACATGGATTTCCCTCTGAAACAGTAAATAACAGAGCTAGTTTAAATACTGCTGTGATATAATTACTGATAATTAGAGTCTTATTAGTTGTTACCAATACAAAATTGAGAAGTTTGATGATGCAGGAGTCATTTCTGTTCTTCTCAATATCAGTGAAATTGATGAAGAGCATCCTCTGTACCATGAGAACCATATGTGATATCCTGTGAAAACACCGAAGATGAGACTTGATGTTGCTGATGTTTTCAAAATTGGGTGTAGCTTCTGTGTTGATTTTTGTGCATTTAGAAAACATGTGAGCACACCTGTTTTCTTTGGTCTTGCACACCACAACCAAACATTTATTGAATAAAACTCAGATTTGGTCTTACTGAAGTTGCATCATCTGAGGAATTTTTTTAGATTTTCTTTCTTTTTTTTTTTTTAAATATCATTTTAAAAATATCTAGTGATCAGTATTAATCCATGCAATACATTTGTCATAGTTACACGAATCTCTGGAGAGCAGAGGGAATTAGTGACCTAAGCGCTTTGAGGTGCAGCAGTTCACAGGAGTGGTATATTCTTAGCATTAAGTAGGCTTTGAAAGATAGCAACAGGCAGGCAGGGAGAAAATCCCAAAGATATTCTGAAATGATTTTAAGAAGTAAAAAAGCTGAAAAGACCTGGTTCTGTGCAGTCTTGCTCATCCAACAGTGTGCTGCATAGGAAATAAAGTGCACAGCATTGTATTCCCGTCAGAGCAGAAAAATTTCATCTAATAAATGCTTTTGTGTGAATTCTTAAAAGCTGAGTTTGAAAAATGGAGTTGGTTTGCTTTTCAGGCAGTGTTTCCTTCAAGGCACTTGATGATGAGCAGCCAAAAAGTTCCTTTGATTCCATGTGTTTTTTACTACATTTAAGGGGAAGTAGCAGAGACAAAAATCTAACTCAAGCTGTCTTAAGACTATAAGACTTGTCTTAAATCTCTCATTTATCCCTGAACCAGTCTGTGATATTTTTGTTGTCTGCCTAGCTGAGGAAAGGTCCCCCAGTTCCACCACTGCCTAAGCTCACACCCACAAAGGAGTTGCAACAGGAGAACATCATTAACCTCTTTGATGACAACTTTGTCCCAGAAATCAACGTGACAACTCCATCACAGGTAAGCTTCAGAGGATGGTGTGTGGGTCCAACCTTGCAGTCACCTGAAGTTCTCCAATACTAAGGGTGTACGGCTGCCCTCAACAGAGAGGGAGGCAAAGAGTTCTGGTAGAAGGCAGGGATGCAATGACCCTTTGTACTGTCTTCAAAGGTTCACAAACGTAGTATTTTATCTTTGAAGTCTTGAATAACCATTCTAAAGGCGGGGAATTGCTAGTGTATGGGAAAAAAAAAAAAAGATTTTTCAAATGAGAAATGAGATTTCCTGGTGAGATATTTGACTAAAAATGTTATGAATTGCAGCTACGGTTGATGTTTAACTAAATACAGGTTTCATCACAAAGGGAAAGTTAACCTAAGATGCCTTTTTTTTAAATCCCAAACATGTTGTTCTTGGCTGTTTCTGTTTCTTCCATGAAAATTATTAAACATATTTGGGGTGTGCTTTTTTTTTTTTTTAAAGAGCTGTGCTCTTTAAATCAACCCTTTGCAGGTGTAAAAGGCTATGCCAACTACATACATCATTTGTTTGGTTTTGATTAATAGGAACATTAGTTACGCAACTAAAAAGTGGTCAGAATTACTTTTATTTTATTATTTTTAAACTAGGAAATTTAAAATGATTGCACAGAACAAACAAGATGCAGAGTTGTGTAAAATAAATATGTATAATTTGCATTTAGTTGTTCAGCCTTCATGCAGATATGGTAACTGTTGGTTGTTTAATAATGGACCATTTATATCATGGTAATTACAACTAGAAATCTTAGCCTATGTCTGATAGACAAGGAAGAAATATGCAGATCTAGAACTTATGTTATGCTGAATGTTTACAAATCTTTATTTTCACAGGAATTATTGTTTTTGTATTAATTCTTTTGATAACACACAAAAATGTAGGCATAGCAATGAAAGAAAAATTTCAGAGAATTTGAGCATGTGAATTGGAGAGGACAAAAAGGCACTGCCATCTATTCCACAGGTACATATTTGGAAGAACAGAGAGTTATTTATAAATAAATTCCCACACAATTAACAAATTAATGGCAGCTGCCATACTGGGAAGCACATAGACAGCCACTGCTGGGCCCTTGTGGAAGGGGCTGTAGTCTGGTTTCATCATTGTGTCAGGAGTTCCAGTGTTGGCAACATAAGCCTCAACATCACTGGGGCCATGAAAATGACCCAGGGGATGGAACACCTCCCTGTGAGGACAGGCTGAGTGAGTTGGAGCTGTTTATTCTGCAGAAGAGCTCTGGGGAGACATGAGGGCAGCCTTTCAGTATCTAAAGGGTGGCTAGAAGAAAGAAGGGGGCAGATTCTTCATCAGGGTCTGTTGTGACAGGACAAGGGGAAATGGTTTCAAACTAAAAGGGGGGAGATTTAGATTGAATATAAGGAGAAAGGTTTTAATGGTAAGGGTGGTGAGGCACTGGAACAGGTTGCCCAGACATGTGGTGGATGCCTTGTCCTTGGATACATTCAAGGTCAGGCTGGATGGGGCTCTAAGCAACATAATCTAGTTGTAGGTGTCTCTGCTCATTGCAGGGGAGTTGGACTGGGTGATCTTTAAGGTCCCTTCCAGCTAAAACAGTTCTATGATTCTAATGCCTCAAGGACGGCTGTGATGAAATCTGAACACATGGGATGAAAGACACAGGAGAATTTCTTGGCACTGCTGTTCTTATAGACTGATCTATTCTTGCAGCCTTCCAGTGCTTCACGCTTCAGCCGTAGTCAGGGGCAGGAGATTGGACTGTGTGCCCTTTTGATCTGACTCTGTTTACCTTTCTTTTGTGAGATTACATATGGATGTATGTGTACAAAGTGTATCCACTGATACCATTTCCAACCTGAACACTTTCCATAATTGCACTCTAGCTCATTACGGCCTGCATATTCTATACATCGAAGGCAAGCTTCTCTCACTGTTTAATAAACACTGAACAACAGTGGGCAGAATTAGCCTTATTACTAAGATGTGTGCCCAGAACATTTATCATTAGTGATAATTACATCTCAGCTATAGTTTCACCCTGATTAAAAGTAATATTTTGCATTGATGCGTGGTAAATTATTTGCTTATGTTAATTTGCAGAGGGAAAGACCTGTAGTCCATTGAACCAATATAGGTATTTACACTGACCTCAGAGGCCTTGGTTAATTCATTAATTGTAAACAAAAAAAGGTTCTATTGTGTAATGGAGTTTTGCAAGAGCAGATGAAGGTACCAAGATTTATTTAGTTACATAAGATGTTTCTTACAGTTTAGTGCTAATTGCACCAATAAATTTGAATTCTTATTTGTGTTCAGAACTGAAATTTAATTCAAATGCATTTAAGTCCTCCTGTATTGACTTATGAGTAGTATTTATAATTGTGAAGATATTCAGGTATTAAAACGTAAGGACACTGGATACAATTTATGCAGCTTTTTAATTTTGGTGTCTGACTCAGAGCACTTAAAATGGCCTTCACAGTCAAACAGTGAACACTTGGCACTTTTTCAGGAGGGCTAAAATTTGTTTAGCCTGAAAGGGCAAGGGTCCTCTACGCAGAAAACAAAGGCATCATAAAAATGATGCTCATAAAAAATAAGGTTAAAAGTTCAGGAAAGTCTTCAGAGCTTCCTCCCATCCTTGCTTGCACTGCAGCTTGAAAATTTGTTTGTTTTTTTGTTTGTTTGTTTGCTTTTTGTTTTTTGTTTTTCTTGGACCTTTCAATATTGTATTTCCTGGGACCACTTTTGAGAGGGTTTTTTTTTTTTTTTTCTCTTCTAACAGAATGAAATTCCTGAAACTAAGAAAGAGGAATCTTTGCTAGATCTGGACTTCGACCCTTTCAAACCAGAGGTTGTATCAACGGGAGTAACTCATTCACCCATGTCTCAGGTATCTCTTTGCTTTTGAGACAGGCACAGCATAAAAATGCAAAGCCCTGTGTTTGTTAGCAAAGGTTTGCATCATGTACTAAAGAGCAGTATGCCTATGGTGTCTGAACCACTTGACCTTCCTGAGGAGCTCTTGTCAGCCATCTTGTCCTTCACTAACCCTGTACTTGATAATGTACTGAAAGGAGATAGGTGATAAAATAAGATGCCTGCCAGTGAGAATGGTTGCTGGTACATCAACCTGGTTGCTGGTACTTGTCTTTGGCATGCTGCTACTCTCCATACTTAGAACAACTATTCATGCTAATATTATAATCCTCTGAAGCCTTTTTTCCTGAGATTTTTGTCTGACCCAGCTTTGACATCTCATGTCTGGAAAGAGATGTCAGGGGACCTAAGTCTTATGGAGTCAACATGCAATTTCTTGCTGTGATGGAGTTTCTTTACCAAGTTTTACCAAGCAAGGGATATAATCTGAGTGTTTTGCTTCCATAAATCTATTTCAGACCTAATCTCATGGAAAGTGAAAGAATGAAATAGCGTGTTCCCTTGAAAGATGCTATGTTAAAGAATTATGTGTTACAGTAATATTTGCCATGGTAGTTTCTCTCTGCAATACTAAAAAAAGAAAAAAAGAAAAAAAGAAAAAGAAGAAGCACATATGAAATTTGCTTTGATTTGCCCTAAAGCACCTGGCATCTGCTATTTTAAGATCTAGAACTCACAATCACTATCCTTAGGGCTGATGTTATGGTAGTTTCCCTGGCCAGCAGAGCTGGAGCTCTGCATTGTACACATACAAGGAAGCAATATTAACACACTGTTAGCAAAACCTATTATCCCTGTGGCTATCACTAACCCAGCTTGTACTGCAAGACATGAGAAGACTAATAAGCTGTTCAGTAATGCAGCACTAGGAAAGGAGTGAGCAGACAAGGAGCTTTAAGGCTGAGGAAGCCCTTGATCTCGGTTAATTAATTTCTTATTTGGTATACAGTCCTAGTTATATAATGAGATCTGTACTGATCTCCAATGGGTTATGCACTGTTAGAAAAACAGTGCTCTGTCAGCACTCCAAACATCAATGGAAGTTTCTCATTGTTCTTTGCTGTGAGTATTTAGTTATAATAGAGGCTTTGTGCATCTTGTTATTTTTCTTGCTTTCTGGAAACAAGAAAAGAAAGGAAATGATCTCTTGGTACTCAGCAGTGACAGAAAATTCTAGCTTTGCCTTTGCTAACTCTGCCATTTCAGCTTGTCTTGAATAAACCTGATGAGAGCAGTGGAATAATTAAACCTCCCAGAAAATTAACTGTTGTGGCAGTTTGTCTTGACATCATACTATATAGATTGCAGTTTATTGTTTTAATGAAAAAAAAAATTGCTTTAAGTTCATCTGTGCCTTGAAATACTGAATGTAATTAAATGTGGAAAAGTACATTACAAGATTTCATCTGGGTACACAGGAGGCATTCACTGAGCACCTTCCATCTCTTCTTTCACCTTTCATTTCAACAAACGCACATGAGAAAAAGTGGTTAACAACCACAAGCATGCATGGATGAGTCAGAGCACCACATCCTTAACAAGGAGAGGATAGCCCTACCATCTAGTTTCAGTCCCACTGGATATGACAGCATCATTGCAGTGGGATCACAGGCAGATTGACGTCTGTGACTGCAGTGTTTGGAGACCCCTGTGCAGGGAGATAAAGTCAGCCTGGAGTGTTCTTTCTATATGTGTGCTGGTTTTACCTCAGTTGTGGTTATTTTCCCTTCAGAAAACTGTGCTGAAGCAGTGAACTGAAGGCAAGAGTTGTCTGTGCCATGATGCCTTTGGAGGGCAGGCTTGACTTCCCCATTGATCATTTAACTACTTCCCTCCACTACTCTGCTACTGTGATCAGATCACAGTGAGAGAGCCTTAGCCTGCCCTTCCTCACTGCTTTCTGGTTCTATGAATGCCTCAGAAGTGTCCTTTCTAAACGTGGCTGACACTCACCTCCTTTTGCTAGCTATGGTCTGTTTCACCTTTCCTTCAGTATATTCCCTCCCTCTTGTCTTGTGAGCACTGAAAGAAAAATGAAGAAATGAAAATGAGCAGTCTCCTTCCCTGAGAGTCAGTAGGATGTCTGGGGTTTGTAACAGTTAAGGCTATCAGAAAAGAGCTACTCTTGCCTTGAAGTTTGAATGTTCATCTCACAAGGTTATGCCAGAGTAAGCAGGTACACTTATGAATTACATCAACACAGAGGAAGCACACACCTGGACTTAAACTGAATGAGAAATGGATGTTGATGTTAATTTGTTGTAAATCTGAGTAATGATTTATTTCTGTGTCCTTTATTGGTGAAAGTGAAAGCAGAGGTTGTTCAGAGAGCCAATCTGTAGTCATTAAAAAGAAAAAGTTAAGAAAACAAGGTATATGCAGCAATCCTTTCTCTTAATGAGTGTTAGATGTGACATTTAACACATGGAAATGTTTCAGGAACAATTTTACATTTTATTTCATGAATATCACTAGTTTTTATCTTTCATGGACTTTAACTTAGATGTGAATGTAATAGATGTGTTTCAAAGTATCTCAGACCGTTCAAAAACAGACTTGAAGCCTATTTTCTGTCCATTTTCATCTGTCCATTCAGCTCTTCTGTTGAAAATTAATTAATTTTTAGGTCTGAAATTCTGTTGCCAAATTAATTAATTCCTTAATACTGAATATTTAACAGACTGGACAAGAAAATGAAAACGTTGATCAATACTCTTGTTTTCTCTCCCCAAAAAGTATGCAGTTTTCCTTCCTTGTGTTTGAATATAAGAACTTGAATAAGTTGTTCTCAGTGGATAGCAGAATCTTTACTGCCTAAAAATGCTGACCTATGAAAGCTTCTTAAAGCTTACACCTTGCGGGCACTCCTGCACCTGTTGAACATCGTACAGAACCACCAGTTCAGAATGTATTTATTATTCAAATACCCAATGGAATGAGGTTTTTTCCACTGGAAAACAACTACTGCTTTGAAGTGGAGAATACCACAATCCATCACATACTGCTTATCCTACTTAACCAAAAATCATATTCTGCAAACGTGCACTCAAATATAAAATATATATATTATAGATAAGTGTATTTATATGTTCTTCTCTCACGTTATTTATGTAGCATATCAAACACAGAATATATATGAGCAGCATTTTTCTAAGCATCTTTTTTCTTTTCCTTTTTTCAGACATTGCCATGGGACCTGTGGACGGTAAGACTGACATTTATCATTGTGAACTGGGATATTTTTGTGCATCTGATAAAGAGTTTACAGACTGCAACGAGTACTTTAAAGTATATGAAGCCACCTGGGATCTATTAAAACAAGCAGAAAAAAAGAATCGCTGTTGATTGGTCTGCAAAACCTAAATCATGTTTGAAATCTAGACTAACAAAATTCTTATATAGTTTTTAGGGTGTAGGAATGTATGCTAGATACCTCTCTTAATTATCTGAAGACGTAGTTCCTTTAACCACTAGGATTTTAACCCAATGGAAAACTGTTTTTTCACAGTTTGGGAGTGAAGAGAGAATTTGACTTGTTCTTTTCATAGTTTGCATACAGTGGACTGGAGTTGCTGCTGCTTTGTGAAACTGCAGAAATATTTCCTTCCACCTCCTGGTGCCTCATCAAATACAATAATCTGCAGGAAGAAAACAGATAATTTTTGTGAGCTTTCTTTTGCCTTTGTGTCATGAAAATAGTTGGGTTGACTTGACAGAAAGCCTTAAGGACCCTTTTTTGACTTTTTGCAAACTCATGTAGCACAGAAATCTGTGGATGCTTCTCATGCATTCAGATTTGCAGCACTATCTTGTGATCATACAGCAGATGTGATGCGTATTAAGTGCTCATCTCTTTCTATTGGGATGGTTTAAAAGAAGTCTGAAGAGAAGAGTCATGTATGCAGTCTAACCAAAATTTCAAGGTTGCCAAAATCTAGACCAGCTAAAATAACCCAGAAGTGTTTCAAATGTATAACTTTAAATTAATATTACATATCTCTGTCAATTTCTTCCTTTCACAGGTTTACTTATAGCTTACGTATAGTTTACTTATAGTTTACTTGACTACTTACAGTTAATATTATATATATATTCTACATTATAATTATTTTCCTATTTCCTCTAGTTAAAACCAAACAAGGAACTATAAAGCTTCACAGCTCAATATTTGAAGCTAAGGCTTCAACCTTTACAGTTTTTCTCATAATTTTGAATGCAGAATAGTTGTTGATCTTCCTTGCAGTATTTGTATTTCTTCAGAGTGGTGGTGTAGATAGCTGGCTGTCTGGTTTGATTCCATAGTGTATGTGAGGCTATAAATGCTTCTTCATGGCACAGCCATGGAGTATCAAAGCTGTCCACTGACACCACTGGTGTTGCCTCCTTCTTTCTTCACTGTCTAATGGAATGATTCCTCCTTTCTATTGAGGGTACCTGTGATAAAAAAGTCAGTGAGTCACAGGAAGGCAAGGTGTGATAAATCTTCAGTGTATCTGTAGAACTTCTTTTCTAATGTAGTCTGGTGGCTAGAAGGCTTAAATTCAGGAGTCTGTCTTTACCTTCACTGGAGGGGCAGGAAAGAACTCTTTGCTGCTTCCCTACGCCAGTTTGGTAACCGCTGCTAATTAGAGAACAGATAATTAATGAACTGCTGCTTGAGTAACAGCAGCAACAAAAAATGTATTCTTGTTTTCTGTGTTTTAAATGTTTTTTTTCTATACAGACAACAAGCGAATTGGTGCAGCCGGTAAGCAAACTTCCACCCAACATTGCAACTGCTCTATATGCATGCTTTAATCAATGTGATTTAATATATAGTTTTTTGTTCTATCAGTGCTGCTCTTCTAGATTGCAATCTACTGCCTCCAAATGTTGCAAGCCACATAGCTTTTCCTTAAACTGCTTAATTTAGTCACTTTCATTCTTTAGATTAAAATTGCTCTAGTAAAATATAAATCTTGTGTTTTCTCATCAAGTCCGCCTTTATCTTTTTCATCTTGTGTTTTTTCTTTGCTTTTCTGTCTGCTTAAAGCCTGATTCTTCAAAAAGTCTTTCCCTGTGTAACCTGGTCATGGAGGAAATCCCAAACAGTGGGTCATCAGAAGATGTTAACAGATCCCAAACTGATCTAGGTTCACTCAACTGGGGCCTAGATGTTAGCACACCCAGTGTCAGCCAGAAAATTACTGCAGGTGGTTCTTTGCTTTTCCCTGGGGCAGAGCAAACCTCAAGCGAATCCATGGGTACTCTACCTGCTAGTGTTTGGCCTGCTGTAGGTCAGCAGGAGGATGCTGCACCAGGGTCTGCTTCAGAAAATGAAAACCAGAGGACTTCGCTGGAGCACCTGTTGGATGCTAAGAATGTCCCATGGGAAGATGTGGCAACCAGTCAGCGTTTAGAGAACATAACTGGTTTTGAGACGCCCGTCCTGGGAACCGATAGCTTACCGGATAAACCCCTCCCATGTGATGTGCAAAAGGAAGAGGAAAAGCATGAGGAAGGAGAATCTCTGTGGGCAGGTGTCAAGCCAAGTGAAAAGGTAGAGAATGGAGCTGTTAACTACACAGAGGTAGAAGGTACAGAGGAAATGGAAGAGCGAGGTGGTGATATGGAAGGAAATAGTGAGGCAGAGCTTCCTAAGTGCTTAGCTAAGGCAGAGTGTGAAACTTCAGTAGTCAGCACTGAGGTAGAGTTGGAAGTTAGCAGTGGGGAAGGTGGAAGAGCTAGTGTTGATAACCTAGAAATCCCTAGGGAAAAAGAATTCAAAGGAGTAAATGTCATTGAGGAGACAAATTCAGAAAAGCCATTACTGAGCACAGGGTTGGAAGATGGGAACAAAGTAGTAGTGGACAGCAGTAAAACTACAGAAAGCACCGGCAATGAACCTGAGAGAGTCTTTGGTATCTGGAATCAGGAGCATGAAACAATATTTGAGGATGGCCTAAACCAAGCTGACAATGTTACTGGACAGAATACATCCACAGAGGGTATAAATGTGATGGTCACTGACCACGCAGAAAAGAACCATACAAATACTGGGAACATTCTTTGTGATGCTGAATTATTCACTGCAGAAGAGTCTGGTAAAGAAGCTGAAGACAGTAGCATCAGCATTCTCCCAAATGGTAGTGCTACCAATGAAAGTCAAGCTGCTGCTGACAAAGAGTGCCCACAAGAATTGATGCCCGAAACACCTCATGCTGCTAGCACAATCTGTGGTAATCCTTGCCTAGATAATAGAGAAGACCAAATGACAGGTAGGGCAGCAGCAGCAGCCACTGAAGAGCATCCTCATAGCAGTGGTGTTCCTGAAACCTTGGAAACAGACCCCTGGCTGGCAAACTGGGATCCAACAGTTACTAACGATTCCTGGGGGTTTTCTAATATGTCAGATGGCCAAGCCAATGGACTGGACAATTGGCCCTTTTTCCCCAAGCAGCAAGACTCAGAGGAAGGTAACATGGAAAATGCTTGGTTAGGCATTAGTGATAAGTGGTCTACGCAGGACCTGGGAGGGACTGATAACATCTGGGGAGAAGTAAGTGTAAGCACAAGCAATAAAATTCAGGAGGAACCAATAAAACAAGGTTTGCCTGGGGAGCAGGCAAGTGTTGGCAATGCTGGATTTAGCAATGAGGTAGTTAGACCCTTGGCTCTGTTTCAAATGGGAAATTCCCGAAATGCTAGCACCGAGAGTTCAACTAGTCCTAAAGACAATGAGACCAACAACTCAGATTTATCTGAAGATGAAATTGCTAACCGGAGATATGGATTGTTGTACCAAGAAATTGAGGCTGATAAAGAAGAGGTACCTACCCCAGTGTGTAGCCTAGTCTAGACAAAGAGTTCCTTAGGTCATGCATAACCTTGTCGTTTAAAACCAATCCATCTGTGTGTTTCCTGCTACCCCTCCTAAGCCCTTGCAATTCTTGTTCAAAAAATTGTCACGCAACTGTGTAGTATGGTGCCCTTCAGCCGTGTAATGAAGCAGGCTGACAAAAATGCATCTCAAAAAGGTGAATGAAGCTTCACACTGTGAAGGCACACGGTGTCTCACAGCTTTTGTACTTTATATGTATAATTTTAAATGCATCTCCAGTCTTTTTTCTTTTTATAAAAATACTTAAGCCGCTCCGCTTTTTTATTCGTTTTGGTGTTCTCTTTAAGCCTGTGAAATCTGTTATTGAATAGCACTGTCATCAAGAATCTTTCTGCCTTGCCCTTCCTTTTGTTATTTATTTATTTTGTTTTATGTCTGGCCTGTTTTTATTTTGCAAATAGAAATGTTTTATCCATGTTCTCGTTTAGTAAACAAACGATAACTTGTTCTGATCTTCACTTCTACTTAGGCATCCAGCACGGCATTTAATGGATTTGCACAGGTAAGAAACAAGCAGATTTTGAGAGGTTTTATCTGTTTTGCTGGGAAGAGGTTAAGACTAGCTGCACAGCTTTGAAAACTCTGTTCTACAGACCAGCTGCACAATAATGTCATGCTGACACAAATCCTGAACTTGTCTGCCCTCAGAAAGTCTTCCTGGATGTTCCTAGAAGGTTGCCAATATTCTTGGCCCTCTTGGCCTAACTGAATTTAATTGGAAAACTCCCACTAGCTTAGCAGGACTGTCTTATTTACTATGTGAAAGAACTGGGTTAGTATTTTTGTTACTCTCTTTTTGGGATTTTTCTAACAATCTCAAAATCCTGTAAAGCATGGCTTCCTCATAGCTTTCACACCTGTTCAGTGGCTCTATGTATTCATGTATTTGTGAAATGAGTTTTATTTGGTTCTGCAATTTTGTTTTCATTTAGAGGACGTTTTAGTCTGGGAATTAAATCTGAGCTGTTTATTTACTGCTGTCATAATGCTGAGAATCTGCACAAGGCACTGTAGCAGTGCAGTACACGTTTATGCTCTCAAATTCCAGGGTCCCCATCCCAAGTGATAATGCAGATAATCTGGGGCCTTCTTAAATTCCAGCAGCCTCTCAGAGACTGGCTTACCCACAGCATGCTATGCACACCATTTTTTAGATTTGCACACAAAAAAAGCTGGGTGTCTGCAAGGCTGAAAATGAGTCTTTAGTGCTTGTTGATTTTGCTACAGGCCTTTTGCATTAGTAAAGTATTCTGAAGGAAGGGCTAAAATATAAAGCTGCCACCACTTTCTTTAAGGGAAAGTGTCCACCTGGGAGTGAAACAAAAATCTGATCCTTCCCACCCTCACAGTACAAACAAACAAAAGCATCTTCCAAATGAATTGTTTCTGAATAAGACGTTGGAAAATCTGTTCTCAGCTTCTGTGCCTTATAAATGCATATAAAGCTTCACATCTCTAACTACTTAGCAGTGCATGCACTATTCAAATAAAAGCCCAGAATCCAGAGGATGTGTAAGTAACTTAGAGCTGGTGCACTCCCCATGCACGTGCAGTCTGGCACAATAAAACTCTGGCATTCACTATTTAGAACTGCAGTGTGCCTGAAGCGAAGTCCTTGCAATTTGCTTGTATTCAGCGAAGGATTCTTCACTGATTTGAATAACTTAAAACATTTTAGAATCTGGAACACATTTGAAAAAAGAAGGTCTTTAATATTGATATTCATACCTATTTAGATTATCATTTTTCCATCTAAGCTCAGTTACTGATGGTTATGCCTGAGTAAGCCATAAAAAATCAGGTCTTTACTAGATACATCCCATGTCAAATACTGTTGCTTCGTTGTTTGTATTTTCTATATGTAGGATACCGCAGCATTTACAGTGCAGTCAAATGAGAATGTGACAGAGACTCTGGTAAGTGGTGGATTTTGCTTCCTTTCTAAATGTTGTGTAAAAAAAAAAGGGTACTGTTTTGTTCTTCGTAGAAAAGTATTTGCTCCTTTGTACAAAAACATGGGTGTTTTCCATCCTCTAATTCATTACACCTTGACCTGAAAGAATAGGTGGGTATACCATTGAGCTGTAAACCTTTACTTTCTGAAAGTCTTTCACAAGGATAGCACTGCAAAAAAGGAAAAACAGGATGCCCTAGATACTTTCAATTTTTGAAGGAACAGTCAGTTTACTTATTTATTGCACTTAAGAAGCAGCAAGAATGAGTACTTGGTCCAGTGTACAGCAAGGAAGTGCTCACGTGTAATGTTGGTATGCATACCTCTAATATTACTGCAGCTTTATCTATCTTCCACATTTTAGTAGGTACCATCTTTTAAGGGGTGGGAGTGTTGTTGAAAGTGATCATACTTTGGTGGTTTCTTAGTTCCTCTTGCTGTCCTCGGTTAGCCTGAATTAAGGATATGGAGTGGCAGCACTGCTGGGTGAACACTGCCATTACTGAAGAGCAGAAGAGTGATACTAATGTGACTTTGGTTACTGAATACTGTGAGAGCATTTTGAGTATTTTTATTTGTAGTTCAAATGTGGCAAGTAGTCTAAAGACTGCTTGTCCATAAGTGACTCAAAGCACATCAGTGCAATCTGCATTGTAACATGTTACCTCTGATTTTAAGCCTCAAAGTTTCTTCCAGTATTAAGCCCCAGGAAACTCATTAGCCATCTTACCTGGGATAAATCTGTCTTTTGTTTCTCATTACAATCATGTTTTTTCTTTGTGAAATTCCATGGAACTGGTATTATCACACAAGACAGACTTCTGCACAGTGTGGTATAATATAATGAATGTTTCTTTATTCTTTGCCAAATCCTGAAGGTGGTGCTTAGGCAGACTTCTATATGCCTCATTAAAAATAAGCCTGCTAAAGAAATATATGAGGAAAGAATTGAAAGGTTATGTTTTGTTTTGGTGGTGGGTTTTTCTGTTTGATTTTGTTTTGTTGTTGTTTTCTGAAAAATATCAGGGAGAAGATTTTAGTATTTTTAAGAATTTCATGGAAGATGTCTCTTTATTACAGAAGACCATCTAACCAGCTGCATTTTATCAACTGCAAAGCAGCTGAATAGCTTTTGAGGTTCATATTATGCTGAGCAATTTGTTCATGGCAAATTAATCTACTGGGGTTATTTTATCTGGTTGAGTCAGCCATCTTTATAAATGGAATACGCTGAGCACAGCTTGCAGCTCTCTCCTTTAGTTGTGCATGTGTTTGCAAGGTTTTGTCCCTAGCAGAAATAGTACTTTTGCTGGGAGCTATTTTGCTACGGGACCAAACATCTTGCGGGACTGATGATGTTTACTCGATACACTTCCTAAAGAATAAGCATAGGCCAGAATGTTAGAGGGTGGGAATTCCAGAAGCATGGCTGATAAATGTAGGTGATTTTTTGTAGGTGATTGAGATCTGAGGATGAAATAAGCATTAAAAAGAAACTAGGGATGACTGTTTTTTTATTCAGAAGGTGGTGAGGTACTGGAACAGGCTGCCCAAAGAAGCTCTGAATGCCTCTGGGTCCTGAACATCCTGATCTAATGGGTGGCCCATAGCAGGGGGATTAGAACTGGATGGTCTTTAAGGTTCCTTCCAATTCAAACCATTCTATAATTCTATGATTTTCATTGTCAGAATTCATGCAGCTACTACTTGCCTATGTGAAAACAGTCTGCAAAATGTTTCTTACTTTCAACAGAGAAGGGATCTTTTTGTCTGAGAACTAGTGGAATTAGGGGGATAGGGGATAATTTTAAAAAATCATATTTGAAATCATAATTTGGGACACTCCTCACTTTGCCCTCACTTTCTAGAGCATTTCTGAGCACACTGATTACTTCTCCCCCATTTCTGCTGCTGCTTTCAGTAACTCAGGAAGCTAGCACTCTCTTTCCTTGCAAGGGAGGGATGTAGGACTGACTCAGTTTATGTACAGGACACTGAGAATGAAGATGCTCTGTAGGTGATCATTAGTAATGTAAGGCTGTCCTCTTCCTGGCAAAGCCATGTGGGACTGAGTCTGCTAGGAGTGAAGCAGCACTGCAGTGCCAGGCAGAGCTCCCATTCCCTTTTTCCTTCCCCACCATCATGTGCTCCTCAACAAATTTTCCACTGTTTACTTAAAAATCAATAAAACAAAAGACTGAGGCTGAAGAAGCTCCACCTGGGGAACTCAGGGTCGAGGAAACCCCTGCTGCTGCTGTTGTGGAAAAGGAGGCCATCC
Source organism: Centrocercus urophasianus (assembly GCF_019232065.1). Taxonomy (NCBI): domain Eukaryota; kingdom Metazoa; phylum Chordata; class Aves; order Galliformes; family Phasianidae; genus Centrocercus; species Centrocercus urophasianus. The sequence goes on from NW_024885022.1 coordinate 2,859,065, forward strand.
CTGCTGAGCCAGATGAGCCAACAGAGCAGGCTGCGGTGAGTGATCTGTCCCCCATGTCCATCTCCCAGCCTCATCTGAGCCATCTCTCATCACAGTGAATGTGCCTGCTGTATTTCAGCCATCCTCTCCGTCCCTCATTATGGCTGGTTTTGTCAGCATCCAGCTGTGTCACAGCATGCCTCTCCAGCAACATTTGCTCCTTTTGGTCCTAAAATGTCATTGCTTTTAAGACTGGCATTTTAGCTGGAAGTTCACCTGAATGGTCTTACAGGCAGTCAGAGGTCAGTGAAGAGCATCAACAAAAGGCTTATCAGATATGCAGATATATAGCATTGCATGGATCTTTCTGTGGAGCTGATTGTGTTTCACATTCCTGCTAGGGGCAATGGCTCAGGCACTGCAAGCCTGTCTGTGACATTTATTAATGAAGGGGAACAGCATTAGGAAAGCGTACAGACAGAAGCAAGGAGTGGCTTGGAAATGGTCTGAAGCTCTACTCAACCCATGTCAGGTTGGTTGTTTGCTGGTGGTGTTGGACCAGTGCAAAAGCCACTCATGATACCACACAAACTGTCTTCAGCAGAAGCAGTACAGCTGTAGTTTAAAGAACTTCTCAAAGACAGATAGATGAGTTTGCCTGGATACTTCCAACTGTGTCACTGGCTTAAAAACTGGTATCAAATGTGAATCAGGCTTTTCCCCTATGAGTGTTTTCTTTTGAGTTGGTATAAATCACTGTAATAACTTGTCAACTCTATAGTAAAGCAAACAATGAAACTGTCTATGTGAAGCACATTGTTCCAACAGACTGTTGTCAGAAATCCTTCATGGCTAGACAGAGTAAATTTGATGGTTTGGAATAAAGAAGAAAGAAAGGATGGTGAGTAGAGAAAGGATGGGACATCAGTCATTGGTCAGGAGGTTTCTTCTAGTACTCACTCTACTGAGTGGCAGTAAATAAAGTGAAGAACGGATATCAAAGAAGCTTAAAAGGTTGTTTCTGTATGGTTTGAGTCTGTTTTTTCTGCAAGGATTTAATGAAGGAAAGAAAAATTGTGATGGAAATATTTTTTTCTAAAAGAAAACTGACTCCTTTTCTTGAACTAAGACAGAGTTCTAAAATCTTCAGTGTCTGAGGTGCTAATTAGATGGCAGGCTGGGGTGCAGCACCACTCATCCTGTCTGGTCCTGTCACTCACTGTGTCACTGGCCCTGTCCTGTGACCCCTTTTGCTGCCTGACCATCACTGAGGGATTCTCAGTCCATGTTCTTTCATGCTCCAAATGGCTGCAGAGCTATTGGGAGCAGGGAGAGAAAGACAGTGTGAGAGATGGGCAAGTCAGTGGCAATCCAGGAGGAAGATCATAGGCGTTAAATAGAAGTTAGACAGTTCTGACTAGGTTTATTTTCATTTTTTTGTTAGCTTTAGAATACAAAGTTGTCTTTACCAATTTGGAAGAGATGTCTAGGAAAATAAGCTCAGTGTTGATTTCTTAAAAATTCAGAAGTAGAATTATTCTTCATTTGGCTCTGAGGGGCTATTATTTCAGGAATTGCTTTCCAGGACTTGCAAAGGAGAGTCCTGAACATCAGGATTAACAACAACTGTGATCAAAGCTAAGGAAATTTCACTGAGATGCAAAATAGGAAAGCATGTCATTTCTCAGCAGCAGTTCAGCATTCATTCACTTTACGAGTGATGAGTTACTTAAAAGTGGAGTGGTGAAATATTAATATCTTTCTGATAGGAATCCTTTATTGATTTTAGTAATTTCAAGTCTGTGGTGACAGCCCCTAATCAGCACAATTTTTCTGTGGTGAATTTACTGTCAAACCACATTCATTCGTAGAATGTATGGCATTCATTAGCTGTTGCAGGAGCTTTGAGTAAATTTTCTGATAGGGCTTTCATTTAAACTGAGGAGAGGGTAGGCCAGAGAATAGGGTACAATTCCCTGCTCAGGAGTTTTGGGTTCTGTTCTTAACAGTTTCATAATCTGCCTGAAGTGTATTGCCAAACACTTCATTCCAAGGGCTCATCTTAATTGCTGCATGGAATCTTATTACATGTTCTTGTCTTGATCCATCGGTGCCACAGAACAAATAAAATTTCTATTAGATGCTGACAACCATTGATTCTTATTTTGGTTGCAGGGAACAAAATTTTTCACAGTTAAAGGGACAGAATTACCACGTGCACCAGAAGAGCTGAAGCGAACCATGGTAAAAAGTCCTTGCATGGACTTTTGCCCGCAGAAACTGTTTTGTTTCCTTATTTCCATAGTATATAAAATACAAAGGATCCAAAGTCTAAAAGATATAGTTTATTAACCACTGATTGATTTCAGTTTCAAATAATAATATCCCTCTCACCACATCAATTTTTCACAGTCAGGCAAAGATGACAGGTGTACAGAACAAAGAGAAATCATAGGAAGTCTTGTTATTTCGTTCTCCTATCTGTGAAATATTGCACCCAGAGTTCACAGCATTACTCAGAGATCAGCTTTTTTGACTTCCAGTATGCTCATTGGTTTGGAAAGAACCTTTTTGTGCTTTGGGTCTGATTCTTGCCTGGATTTTAATATTCTCTCATTAAATCAGTCAGGCACTCAGCTAAACACAGTGATTTTCAAAGCTGTGTGTAGGCACATATGAAACTACAGCTGGAAGCTCTCTCAGACACTGAACAATGACAGAGGCCAAGAAAGAGCCTTCAGCTTAGAGAGATGTCTAATTATGGTTGAATCCCACCGTAGGTACAATCCATGGCACCCAAATTGCAGATAATATAATCTGGGAGAGCAGTTTTAAAATGTTCAGATCTAGAAGAGTGATCAGCTGTGTCCGAAAGCTGAGCATGGAGCCAAGCACAGGTACAGCGTTGGAGTATGAGGCCACTTAAAGATAAAATATTTCTTTCAAAAATGGGAGAGAACTGATGTAGAATACTGTTCTGTTCTAAGTCAGCAGAAGCAGATTGCACTCTGTTTGTGGAATTGCAGCATTACTTAGGCATTATTTCAGTAATTCTATTTACTTACGTTTACGCCTCATGTGGCATAAAAATAAGAATTGCACTACCGTGCTTCCCTTCTAAAACTCGGTCATCCTTACCATCCCAACTCCTAACTAATCAAAAGATCAGTGCTGCTGATTTTACTAATACAGAATAATCCTTAAGAAGTAAGGCCAACTCTCCTTACCTTTCTCTTTCCCCCAAAAATCTGCTTCCAGTGATGCTTGAAAAGAGCCCTCATTTAAAAGTACATGTATGAATGCATCAAATTTTGTAAAGAGGCTCAAGCTGTAAGCTTGGTTGATGGAATTCTTATGGGAGAGAGTTTCCAGGTTACTGATAAGAGAAGGGTAGGGACAAACACATTCCTGACATAGAACAGTGCTCGTTTCTGAAGGCAAATTGACTTCTAAATACAGCTTATTGAAGAAATTCAGCACTTTTTAATATTGAAAGTTAGAAAAGAGTTTGTGTACCAACTTGCCATTGCCATTAGACACATAGCTTTTATGAGGCAACAGAAACATTTGTTTACATCTCCTGTTAAAAAAAAAAAAAAAGAGCAACATGCTGTAGCAAGCATGCATGCTTTGCTAGAGTAAGAAATAATTATATTTTGCAGTAGAAGCTCATGGGATTTTTTTCTGTTTAAGACCCTCTACAGTCTCTTTTAAAATTAATGTAAAAATCAGGTCTTCACAGCATGGTCTGGCAGCTTCAAAGAAGAATTAATCCTATATATATGAAAGAAAAGGTTATGTAACACTGCAATTTTAACAGGGTAAAGCTATGAGGGGTTTCCATGGTAACACTGCTGTCAGCAACTGCTTTGCTCTGGCATCTGGACATGTCTGGGTCTTATGAGGTGACTGCAGGAAGATTAGATTAGAAAACACATGAGTGATGTGAAGTTTGGCTATAACTCAGCATCCTTCTATTAAACAAAATAACATGCAAGCATTTCAGATGAAACTTGTAGGAATTTTGGTGTCGCAGGTGTGTGGAGGCAGTGAGCTGGAGACTGAGCACTTGAGGCCTGATCACAATTGCTAAAGATGGCAATCTGATCTACCTGCACTCAAATAGATTTGCATGACTTGTCTTCACCCTTACCTGACATATGCATGTTGGCACAGCAGCCTCAACATTTATTAGAGAAAGAGATTTCTATAAGGGGGCTTAGATTTACTTTTCCTTTGAAAAGCATCTTTAGAAATATCCTGCAATCTGCAGGAAGCCAAGACTGAACAGAAGAGAAAAGCACTTCTAAGTATTCCAAACGAGACATGAATTACAGCCATTTTGACTGTTTGTTGACCTAAACTAGACCTGAACCTCTTGATCTAGGCTGAGCAATAGCCAGAACTGAATCCAAGCTCAAGCAGAAGGGATGTTGCTGACTGAATCCTAAAATGCTGCAGTAGAATTGGAAACCAGCTAGGGCACAACTGTCCCACAGAATTTAGGAGATTGTACGTTTTTTCCTCTTCCAAAACCTGGAACTCATGCAGTTTTACAGCTTCTGTAGAAAAGGACCTTGTGTTAGATATCATCTGTGCTATAAAAAGTATTGTTTGGGGTAAGCCCATTACTGTTCAGAGCAATTGATCCCTTGAACATCTTTGTGGGTGCCAGATTTAGAAAGCCACTGACACATGTCTAATGTTTTAAATGTCAGGCACCCAGTGCATGTACAACTGAGTATGGACCTAGAGAAAAGTGATTCTGCAGAAACTGATGAACCTTGTGACCCACTTCTTTGAACAATCCCCTTAAATGTGTTTCAGCCCAACGTGTGTGGAAGAAGTGTTTTAGAAAGTTTTCCTGGAAACTGGTGAGTTACAGGGGCAGCAGCAGGTTATGATGGAAACATTCTGAGTCTTGGGTGGGAGAAATTTGAGGTAGCTGGAAAAAACTGTAAGGTCAGCAGTGTTCTGGATTGTTGCTTAATAAAAAAATTCATCCAGTTTGGTGCTATTTGAGAATACTGATAGCAAAAGTAAATAAAATTGACATTAGCACTTCCAGTGTGGTGATCATTACATAATTAACAGGCTTTATTTCTCGTGGATTTTTGCTGTGTTCTTGTTTTGTTCTGTTTTTATCTTATAGCTACTTTTATTTCAGATATATAGCAGCGAGAATCTTTCCACTCACTCTGTACTATCCCATTTAGTTCCCACCATTCATTTCATTGCATCCCATACATGCCATTCTTCCACTAAGCTTGATTAATGCCAATTTCTCTGCAGTCATTCCCTCAGCATGAGTAAGATGATGACCATATTTCCTCTTTATACAGGAGAGTATCGAGGCAGGGGATAAGGAGACAACTGGAATTGCTGAGAAAGAGAGCGAGGTACATATGAACAGCCTCAGGAATATGGTTTTGCTTTAATATCTTCAAGAGGAGCATGGCAAAAATATATATATGTCATTTGCATGTTATCAATATGCAGACAATACAATATGACTGTGACCCAGCTGTGGTACCAGAACATTTCTCATTCACTGCAAGACCTACCTTAGAAACTGACTGTTGCAGCAGTACAGACTGATAAATATTTTGGGACAGAAAACAATACAGATCCATGAACAGAAAGTGGCATAATGCTGTTTCAATTGATATTTGTGGTAAAGAGGGAATGTGCTGCGTAGATTCACAGTAGCTTTTACATTTTCCTTGAATTTGTTTGTCTAGCCTTCCTCTAAACATCTCTAAAAAAAGAAAAGGAATTTTGATTCATCATTTGTTTCTCCTAGCACAGCTGAAAATAATCATGCTACAAGTTCATTTTCCAAAATACAAATCTGGCATTGAATTGGGTATATTACAAAGCAACTGAAAAACTCGGTGACATACTTAATTTCTCTTTAGGTGGGCATGTTGAAATCTAAGGGTTGTATGGTTGTGTTTTGCTTATGTAAAGCAAGACACTATGAATCCTTTTGTACAGAATTGAAACTGTAATGTTTTCGAGTGGGCATGGAGAGCAGCACAGGAAGAAGAGCTACATATTAAATGCAGGAAGAGAAGTAGGGAATGAGAAAGAAATTGTTACTCCTCATTGATAATTGCTTAGAATCTGTATCTCAAAGAGCTGACCAACTGTTTGATTATGTTATTTCTCTTAGTGCCACAACATATACAAACAGAGTATAAACTGTGTTCTGCTTGTTTTGGTTTCATGGTAGGCTCAGCTGTCCAAGCTTGGGTTTGTTACACTGATGTAAACAGGCATCAGCCCTTCTGCAATCTGGGATATGCCCATGCTCTGTGGCTACCCAGGGTACCCCGTGTTGCAGGGAAGCAAAATTTGCAGCCAGCAGCTGTCCCTGCTGGGCAGCATGGCTGAGCCAGGATGAGGTCCCACTACCATGGGCTGCTTTCTTGCTGTGACCCGTAGCCCTGCCTCACTGGTGCCGTACTCCTCAACAGCCTGCTGTGTAGAAGCCAGGGGAATTATACTAAATAGAATTTACAGGATGGGAGAGGTAAATCAAACCCAGTTTCTATAGCTACAGGTGTTGATGTGCTGCAAATGAGTTGCACTGCTTCTCTAGCATTGTCTTATCACTACCAAGTCTGGGCCAAGGAACGCCTTGCTAACCCCTGAGCACAAAGGCTAAGCCTTTGAAATGCATCTTTCCTCTGCTTTCCAAACAACGTGCCCTCACAAAGTAACTTTTATCTGGTAAGTTAAACCTGTTTAGAGGGGCAGTATTACTGAATGCAGAAGAGATGCTGTCAGGGATCAGGCTGTTTGCTAAGATGATATCCTGGCTCCAGTGGAGGACTGTCCTTCTGATGCAACGTTCATAACCAGTTCTTCAGTATTACTCCAAAAGCCTTCCAAGACTTTTCAAGCAATTGGTGTGCTCACTAAAGCATGATAATTAGTTCTTGATCTTATATTAGACGGCTTAGCTATAATTATGACTAACTGTCATAAAAATTACCCAGTCTTTTTCTAAATCAAGCCATGGAGCAAGATCTTCAGCTCTGGAACACAGGGAGAGCTCAGTGAGCTCCTCCCAGACCTCCAACTGCAGACTTGGTAGCTCTCCTCCTCTTCATGGCCTCACTCTTGCTGCTGCTGAATCTGTGGCATTGCACTGAGCTGACAGTGGTGTTAATTAGAGGATAATCCAACCAGCTGCATCCTGGGTAAAGAAGCATTCACTTTTACTGCAACTAAAAGTCGTGTGGCTCTTTTATCACAGCCTTCATTATATTGGATGACCCTCGTTTCTTCTTCTGCGTGGCTGTGCAAATTTCAGTAACACTTCTGTAGATAGCTAGTTTAGGATACTCTTAGTCTGTGTAATGTTATGGAAAACAGGTTCTCAAAACGAAGACAGGAAATACCTGCAAGCACGTGGCCTGCTGTAGCTGGGTGTGGGATTCTTGCTGTTCTGATTTCAGTGGAATTGAGCCTCCCTCTTTTTAGTTTAGTTTTTTTTTCTTCTTCTTAATCAAAGATATTTGATACTAATAGTGAGATTCATTCAGCACTAGGACACATGCTTTTGTAAAAGCTGTTTTTTAAATACCCATCTTGCTTTGGTTTTGTATTCTAAGACACAGGAAATACACAGTTCTGCATATGTGAATGCATTGTACATGCAGTGAGTTACAGCTACAGCTGTTGAGAGCATCACCCTTTCAGTGCTGACTATTTGAGAGCTGACTGATGTAAATTAAAATTCTCCTCCGCAGTAAAAGAAAATTGGCCATACAAATCCAATAAGTAGAAAACAAATGTTGATCCTAATCACAACAGACAGCAAGATCAATTTCTGCAGCATGCTGTTAGAAGCACATGTTATAAAATCAATCTGATATGCATTCTGTTCCCTTTCTTTCATACTGGTCTCTTCCAAGGCTTTCACATCCACCATTTATTTGAATACTAGCCTGGGTCAAGATTGCTAAATTGGTAATACTCTGTGAGACAGATTTGCATGCCTTACAAGTCACAGGAGAAATTGTCAACATTCATCCATGTCTTTTGATATTACTTCTGTTTGTGACAGAGCATCCTTCCCTAGCAGAATTTTTAGTTGAAGCTAAAATTTCTCCAGTGATTGCTGCAAAACACTGGAGTATTTTCTGCTTTCAAGGACTGCAGAAGAATTTATTTATCACATCAGATAATATCAGTCACTGGGGTAGATATAACTAAAACAAAATGACTGAAGAATGATCGTGAACAAATGCAGGCAGTTCAAGTTGAGCTCAGATAGCTGCGTTAGTCTCATTCATAGGTGGAAAATCAAACTGAGAAAACAGAGCATCAGGCTGTTAACTGAATTTCTGCTAAACTTAGCTTGACATTGGTACCTAGAAAATAGCTTTTCTTTAGTGTTAAAAACTTCCTGAAGTTAATTGAATTGACAGAACGTGGGTTTTTTATTTACCTTCACCATCCAAGCCTTAGGATTAATATACAGTAAACTTAAGCATATCACTGTAAACAAATACCAGTATATACCAACACAAATGTTAGGGTGATACATAAATTATCTCTGCTGGAGGAAGGATTTAACAATGGCCTTTAGGAAGGTACTTTTCTATCCACCTTTCAATAACTGAAATAAAATGCATACTGACTTTTCAACGCAGACTAATGACAAATGATTCAGTCATATCAAATCTGCTTGGGTCTTTATTTACGTTTCTTCCTTTTTTTAAATTGGCCTAGCTATAGGCTAACATTTTCTAATACCTGATGACATCTGAATATTTCTAACCTTTATCTAGCTGTAGAGTATATTTGCTTCAGCTAATATAGCCCAAGTTGCACATCTCTGTTCAAAAGGAGTCTAACTAAGGCAATGCTCTTGAAGGCAGTCCAGGTCTAGAGATTGGAGACAGCAGCTGGAGAAGACTTGCAGCCTGTTCCTAAGAACAGACTTCATGTAGCACAGTGGACCTCGGGACAGTTTGCCAAGCTTCAACTCACCTTGAACCTGCAGGGAATTTCTCACACCGAACAGCTTGGAGGCAAATCAGCCCTGAGAATGCAGTCCCATAACTGTTACAGAGAGCAGTGGATGGAGCCCACTGTGAGAAAGAAGAGACAATGAAAACACATGAGCCTTGAGAAATTTTTCCTGCACTAGCAATGCCGATCTGAAACTCTACTGCATGTTCACAGGAAGGTTTTGTAAATGTCCCTCTCCTGCCTGTAAATCAGCTTTGTTGTGCAAGCCTACCCCTGTGCTCCCTACATGGTGCTTCAGGTATAGGATGGCAGCTTCCGGTGCTGCTTTCCCCCTTGGGTCAGGAGAAACCCAGTGAAACCAAAGCCAGGGGCCAGCAGCAACTAAGGAGATCGCAGAGTACAGGATATCTCCAGCTGATATCCACAGCTCGTGTCCTGAAAGGTTTCTCCTTTTATTCTGCAGGTGGTGAGTGCTGCAGATGGGGCAGTGGCAGTGGAAGACAGTGTGGTGGTGGCAGCAGGAGCTGGTGAGGGTGCTGCTCCCACTGAACAGGAGGCTGCTGCTGAAGGTGACAAACCTCAGGGAGAAGAAAAGGAGGGTGATGTTTCTCAGGTACCTCATGTTATTGTGTGGGGGAGCATTAGAGGAATCCAGCCAGATCCAGCAGCTCCCAGCACAGGCAAGGCTGATGCAGCTCCATGCCCCCAGGATCCAACAAGCAGTGAGGATGAGCATGTATTCTCAGTTGATGCACACACAGAGCACACACAGACATGATATTTGTGCATACACAGATAGCCATGGAAATCATAGACAGGCACACGGGGTTCTCGCACAAACACAAGCATTACCAGAAGCCTCATGATGTTCTCCTCTCTGGCTGAGCAGGGTAGAGATCTACTAATGAGAATATATATATTTGTATATATATGCTGATGTCGCTCAAGTCCACTCACCTGAATGTCTCCAGTGGCTGGCACCTGGATCTCTCATGTAGCTGGCAGATGGGCACACAGGCCCTCCAATCCATGATCTGACCCTAGTGCACACACGGGCAAGAACAAAAGACAGCCCTCACCCTGGAAAAGAGTTAGCAAGCAACTTAATGAGAAGATAGAACAGACCACACTCATCAGGTGCAGGACGTGGCCAGATACTCATTTGAACTATCCACTACTTACATGCAAGCAGCCCATTTATGCTGTTATCTCTGCCTTTGTTGTCCCACACTTGTTCCTCCCCAAATCACCTCAATCCACCCACTGCTTTTTTTGGTTTCTCCCTTAAACATCCCATAGTAAGTCTTGTACAGTATTGTGTCCCATGGCTCTAGGCAACAACCTCCCTCAGTCCTGAAGGTGCTCTAGTGTACGATGGATTTCACACCTGGACACTGGGACAGCCCTGAAAGAGGTCCAGGTCACCTCTGCTTTTGCACCTTGTGTTCCTCTAAGCTCTTAGAACTTTTACTTTTCTGCACAATTATTGTTCTCTGTCTTGATGTAAGAATCCGACCTTCAGCAGAAGTAAAGAAACATGTTTTTCATCTTGAAATAAAGTACGAAATACTCTTGTGGTGCTTTTGTTGTATTTTATTTCTTTTCCTAGGAAAAGGTCAGCAGCATCCCTTCAGTCGTAATAGAGCCAGCATCGAACAATGAAGGGGAAGGAGAAGAACATGATGTGATCATGAACGAGTCCAAAGATGCTGCAGCAGAGATGGGCACTCAGGGCACTGACAGTGAAACTTCCCAAGTTGGAAGTGAGCAGAAACCAGCTGAAGAAATCCAGACTGCACCTTCTCGAGATCAGCCTTCATCAGCAGGAGACACAGCTTCTGACATGCCACCAGGCTTTCTCTTTAAGGTCTGCTTGTTTGTTTTTCTTTTAGACATCTTTTCACATCTAGCTTCTATGGATGTGTCTGAAAATTGAGTCATTACAGTGGTTTACTGAGGCCAAAGGATACCTAGTTTCACAGCCACATGCTTGCATGCACATATACTCACCCAACCTTTGTTTTTTCTCCATACATGAATTTTGAGAAATATATTTTCTGCACTTGGATTTTGTTGGTTACATCCCTCTGTAGCTGTAAGAATCATTAGAGGTCTCCTTTCATCTCGCCAAATCAGTACTGACAGTGAATCTTTTAAGTAAAATTCCACTGCCAGCAATTTAGACAGCAACATCATACAATCGTTTGCTACCAATACCAAAAAGGCATTTTTCTGGCCTGAGAATCTGTAGAGGAAGTTCCAGCCCTGTTGAAATCTATGGGACTTCAACAATTCTCTGTAATGAAGTTGAAGTGTCATTTTATGTCCTTAGTATTACTGTACTTACAAACTTTTAGGGTATTCAGACAGAAAAGTTTAATGAAGCTTGTGGGAAATCCTCTCCTTGGCTGGTAAGACCCACAGAGATTCCTGGTTCACAAGGTTCTTTTCACTTCAGAATCGGTGAGCAGGAGAAACACTCCTTGAGGATAGATGAACTTCATATGCTTCCTACTATAATTTGCATACTTCAGACTAATTAGTCCCATAGCAGTCCATAAATATGCCATTCTTTCTGATCCAGTTTCATTGGTCGAGATTTTCAGCAAACAGTGAGAATGACATTAAGGTTAGAGTGACCGGTACTGTGCAGTTTTGGTGCAGACCTGCTGCCACAGTTCATCTTCTGTTTTTTGTCACACTTCCTTGAGTCAAACATAAATAAGAGGCAGCAGAATATATGACTGCCATCTGGTTCCCGATGCTGTGTTATTTCATTATTGCAGAGTTACCATGGAACTGTCTGTGCCTTTGAGAAAACTAGGATAGTATCTTTCTACAGGAGGAAGAGCTATTTACTTAAAATGATCTGTTCACCACAGTGTACTAACTCCACAAATGTTTTAATAATCACCTCTTTGAAAGAGAGATATTTTTGGCATTCCTATCTGCCAGTAAATGGGAGTTCTTTCCAGGACAAACAGGAGTTATGGTTCCCATTATTAACTTCTTTTATCTTATATTGAAACCGGTGTTGTACCCTCACTCTAATTTCCAGGCATGTTTACACCAATAATAGTATCTAGCAGACAGCATAAGCAAGGGTCTGAAATAACATTTCCTGTGATTCTTTTCCAAGCTTATTAGCAAAATCCTGCCATCCCTCTCCCCAGGTCTAGTAATGATAGTAGGAAATGAAAGCAAGCTCCTTGCACGGTAGGAATAATGTAACAGGACTTGTCCAAGAGGCAGCACCTGTGGGATTCTGCAACCTTGGGAAAGGATGTTTGGTTTCTTTCAGTAGTTTCAGGAAGATTTACTGAAGCTGTACCTGTTTCATAAGCTATAAGTAGAAACTTGGATGTGAACATTAACAACTTGAATGTACGTATCTATGGCCATATATTTCCATAAAGAAGCAAGTGAAAGAGTACATTTTTTCTTTTTTCACAATGTCTCTATTTTGATCATTTCTATATATTTGGTATTTCCTTTAGGTTGAAGTTCTGCATGATTTTGAGGCAGCTAACAGTGATGAGCTTAATTTAAAACGAGGGGATATTGTACTAGTAATTCCTTCTGAGACCACAGCTGATCAGGTAACAACATGATTATTTATTTCTTTTGTTAATGTTTCCCTTTGTCTCAGCCTTCTTCTCACTGCTTATAGTTAATTTGAAATGTTGATTCAAAACATCTTTACTGTTAGAAAACACCAACATTCTTATTTTGTCCTTTTACTTGATTTAATTTGTGACCAAACAGCACAGTTAACTAAGCTAAAGTCCCAGGTATGTACTGCCAACAGGATCCAACTTCAGTACATTTTTCTAGGCACTTTTATGTTACTTTGTAGTGAGTTTTATACAGGCTTACATACATATGTAGGCTTAATACAGAAGATGGCTTACAAATTGTGCATCCTGCTATCATTTTGTTGTAACATTGGGTCAGAATTGATCGTATATTCCCCACATGTTCAGTTTTACATGGAGATCTGGAGAAATATACATTTGTCCAGAGAGAGCACTGAGACTGCACACAAACAGTTCTGTCCTGCAGCCAAATGGCACAGAGGTGTTCCTACATGTCCTGTGTGCCTCTTGGAACCTGAGCCTCACACAGCTGTGCTCTTGAGCTGCACCAGCAATCACTTTGTCTTTGATGCAAGAACCCAACAGCTCAATGTCATTTAAGATATTTTATTTTGTTTTAACAGCGTGTTTCAGGTTGATTTTTAAACAACTTAATTCCACATGCTATATTGATTTGCAGTCAAGTGAATTAATTTTTGACTACTCCTTTAAGAGAAGACTGCCTTGTACAATTAGTACGAGCCACTTCGTGGCTGCAGTGGCAGCAAGTGTTGATGAAAAATATCCCAGTGAACTAGGGGCTGGGAGGTTGGGGTCTGAATCCTGCACAGTGAGATAGCAGGTGCTCTGCTCTGAATGAAGAGCATTTCTTAAAATACGCCCAGATAGTGTCTAGTGCGTATTTGGAGAGCCAGCAACTGTTCATTATCTAAGCTGAACTCTCTCTTAATACAAGAGACAAGTAATTGTTTTGGTTTTTGATTCCTTTTTATTACTGTTTCTGAATAAAAGATTATTTTTATTTTCCTTTTCACTAGGACACTTCATGATTTTTGCAGGGACAGATTCTCTTATTCAAACTGTGCTGCGTGACACCTCTTGGGCTGCTCAACTGATTTTATTGTCAGTATTTGCAGAACCTACTTTAAGGATATAAAAACAGATTGTCTTCAGTTATTTTTTCTTATAATGTTTTGTATATATATATATACAATATATAAATATAAATATATATAACCTTTACTTGGTGAATCCATTGATTATTTTTCTCTTGTGGTGTGCATCCAAAAAGCCCATTAGCATTAATTGGAGTAAATCGTGTGCAGTGATGGAGAAAATAAAGCTCCATGTATTCGTGTTTCTGAGATCATTCTGCTCACATCTTTATTACTCAGTGCATATTTGCCCTTCGTGTTTAACATCACCATAAAACTTAATTTTTCTCTTTTACCGGATACTTTGCTGATTTACAGAGAGTATTTGATCTTGGTTCTTTTTTTCTCCTGCAAAATTGATCTGTCTAAAAACCATCATTCTGACATGGCTGGTGCTGTCAGCCTGTGCTCCCTGTTCAAAGCCAACTAATCCCACCCAGTGACTTCAATTTTTTTCCATAATTATTGAGTTGAAGTTAATATCCATTAAAACTTCAGTCCTGAGTAGAATCTACTCTGTCCATAGTAGAAAACTTCAGTTCCTCTGTCTCAGGTTTTCCAGAAGGTGAGCTTCAAAAACATGCTGCCAGTTACTCCATCTCTTTTTGCACTTTCAGTAGAATAATAATGAATCAGCATTAGAAATTCCCTGTTAATCATCACTTTACTCTGACTCCTGTTCTTAAAAGGAACAAAGCACAGAGTTAGTCATTTGGTGAGATGAAAACAGGCTGATCACTGCAAAAAATACTGAATGGATTTTATTCCAGTTGAAATGGATAGCAGTTAAGAGAACCCAGCACTTTCCAATAAGAAATCTTCCTTTTGATTGATGGTGCTGCTGAGGGTTTGGATTGCAGTGTTGCATGTCAAGATCTGGCTTAGGCTACCGTTTCCAGGAATTTTTGAAGAAGGTAGTTGAATATCAACTGACTTTTAGTTTCTAGAAATTATGATGGCAGAGAAAACAAGAACTGTTACTTCTTCTGACTGTCAATACAGGAATGAGAGAGAAGAACTCTCAGAAAAAAAAAAAAATCAGATGAAAACATTGATTCTTTTCCCCTCATCTGTGGCATTCTATAACGATTCTAGCACAGTGCTGTGCTCTTACTGTGTAAGTATCCCAATGTTACTGTGAGAACTTTGAAAACATCTCCACATGCATTTGCACAAATGCAGATTTGCTGTGACACTGGATGACTCCAGAGGCTGATTATCCAATTTTCAGTTCAGTTGGAGGTTAGGTGGGTTAAAGGCCATCTAATGTGCTCACAGTCTCACAAAACCATGGCAGAACAGAGAAAACAGTCTGTGCAAAATCAGAGTATGCTGTGTAACAAATCACCACTTCTTTTAGCCGTATGGCTCTAAAACTTCTCTGGGCTTGGAGTATGTACAAAGAAATGGGAGAGAGCTGACACTGAGGATGCTCTGTCTTTTCTCTTTCAGGAGGCTGGCTGGTTGACAGGCATTAAGGAATCTGAGTGGCTTCAGTACAGAGATGCAAATAGTTATAAAGGACTTTTCCCAGAGAACTTCACACGCCACCTGGAATAGTTCTTCTCACAGGCACACGAATGTGGTTTGAAGCTCGGTCAGTGGGTTCTTCACCTCTTTGAAACACAGGAGCCCACTTTTTTTGTAGTTCAGGCTGTTAATGGTTTACAGATTGGTGCCAGACAAAGGTTGTTGAAGCATATCAAAATGAGCATGAGTGCAAACAGTTAAGCTAGCAATTTCTGAAGCAGTGCGTGAAAAAAAAAATCAAATAAAAACAGAAATGTTCTTTATTTGTTCACATGTACGTGGCAACAGGTTTGTTTGTGCTTTGTCAGAGCTATGGTGATCCTGTATTTGGTCCTTTCCCATGAAATCCAAAATTAGCCTCCTTGATACCAAAACCTTAACTTCTCTGCACTAAGTGTATTGTATTGAGTTGCACTGCAGAAAATTTAATTAGTAATCCTGTAGTAATGAGGTCAAACTATTATAAGTTTCATGTGTTTAAAAAAGATAATTAACTGCTGCAACGTTTTTCAGTGTTACTTTTGGACATGCATAGTATATATACACAGGAACTTGGATGTGTATATATAAGTGCATATGGGTATATATGCATTTTAACAATTTCATGGTAGTTCTTTGACTGTGTAGTGTCATCAGTACATGCATTGCTCTCTCACTGTTTGGCATTACAGGAAACAGTTTTGTTCCAAAGCAAAACTAGCTGCTCCATTGCCAAAACACTGAACAGTATCCGTGTTAGTAATGTGAATTTTTCATTCTGAGATGATGAATAACATCATTTTCAAAGCTGCTAAACCTTTGAGAAGGCATGGCTCGGTTTCCTCTTCCAGCTGCAGTAGTTACAGTGAGATAATCTGGAAGGGGAACTGTTATGATGCTCATCTATAGTTTTTTATTTAATTGGCTTAATAATAAAAAAAAAAAGACAAAAAACACAACAAAATTAATCTCTGAGAAATAAACATATTTTCACAATAAGTATTTATGCAGCGTACCTTCACAAATCCTTTTAAATTAAGATATATAATGTATCCTGTATCAAAAAGTCATCTGTAACTTATGTTTTCCAGTGCTGTGTCATTAAAAATAAACCTTTGATCCAAAGACGTTTCATCTGTGATGCTTTTGAAGTTTTGTCACAATGAATTTCACATGGTTCATGTGTTTCTATTAGGGAATCTAATTTTAATTTAATGCCTCTTTTTCCAAAGAAATACAGCACAACTGGTGCACCATCTAAACTCTTGCTTTCAACCTCGAGATTCCAACAGGTCTGATTCCCAGCTCAGCACATCTCCTGGCTGCTCCTCCTGGAAATAGGCTCTGGCCACCAGCAGCAACAAGGGAACTTGTCTGTGCCCAGCTGTCACTCAGACTGCTACCTCTTATTCGTTTCTTGCTCGTCCATTCATCTTGTGTGAAAAGAAAATTCTCCATCAGTCTGCTCTGCTCTGTTTGCTGATGCATGGAAGCTACAACCATTTAGGAACACCCACATTTTCCTGGCAGTTCAGTTATTTTTTGTGATATTTTGGTTGTGAGCTTTTTTTTTGTGCATAGAAGTTCTTTCTAGTCTAATTTGTCAGACTTCAGTTGAAGAAATAGAATTTTATTGTTCCTCTGAAAGAGGAGGGAAGTTGCTTTCTTGGTATTTACTGAATCCAGTAGTTTTCAAGAGGAATTTTGATGGTGGAGAAGTGGAGTGGCTCGACTGCGGTAGCTGGGATTTTGGCTTTAAAATGTTACAGTGAGCAACTGGAGTCTCAGGGTGATGTGAAGAGCTCTTTGGTTTTCTTTTCAAACCTTTACCAGGCTTGGAAATCGATAGTGATTCAGGACCAGGAATTTCTCCAGGGGAACAACTTTTCATTTGTTTCTGACATTACAGTAAATTGCAGACTCCGGTGCACCCGGTTGTCATAATGACCTGTTAAACCTCATGTATGGTGCAACTCTGATAACCTCCAGGCCACAGTTTCCTGCTTACCTAGATCTCAACATTTGCTTTTCAGCAATAGCTGTTCTACAGATCACTGCAGATGACCCACAAGGAGCCTCCATTTCCCTGTGCAATCTGCACAGTCACTTCTCGATCAAGCAGGACCATCATTACAGCCATATTGCTAAAGAAGCAGAGAATGGTGTGAGATCCCCAAGGAATCTCTTTATCCAGTGATATCTGTGTGCCGTTATCTTTGTGCCCTCTTCTTGCTAGAAGTACCCAAGTCAAATTTAACACTCTTGACCTTGATACTCCTAAAACTTTGGTATAGGTGTATGTGCCAAATTCACTGATAGGGGGCTTGAGGTATGCATGAGATTGTACGTAGAAGGGAAAGGTGCCTAATCTACAGCAAATACTTTTCATGCTTCCCTCTGATATGCTCTTCAGCAATACTTCTTACTCCTATTCTGTGTTTCTAAAAATGTCTTCAGTATAGAGAAAAATACAATTTCAAGAGCCATCTTATGTCTGCCTCTCGCTGCAAGCACTGCCATTATTTGCTGAAAGTACAAAGATGTACAGATGATGTCCCAGCAGCCATGCTATTGCACATGATGCATGTGTGATCGGTGTGCTGCAGGTCACCGTGGACATGACACCGTGCTGGCGTGAAGTACATCTTACATCTCACATCCACACCTTGGATCCACAAAGCAAATAGGCTTCTTGTGGGAAGGATGAGGAGAATTATTAATGTTATCCTTCAAAGTCCCTGCAAAAATTCGTATAACAAGACGATAGATGCAAAAGGAAGGACATTGATAGACTAGCCAAAATATTATTTGTCCTAATTTTCACTCTGAAATATGAAGCTGATAAATAGAAAGATTTATCATTTGGAATTTAGAGCTGTTTCTCATATTTGATTTCTTCTTACTCGTGTTTCATAAGACCATCAGACTTCTCTCTCAGACACATTTATTTCTGCAGCTCCTGAGATGCACAGCATAAAATAAATGTATTTCTTGGTCATTTATATAAGCTTATTCATGGGAAAGCAAGGCACATTTTTCTATTTTATTCTTTTGTTTGTTTGTTTGTTTGTTGCTGTTACATTCAAGTGATGCCCTCCTCCCCAGAGCCCTATTAGCCCAGAACTATTTCCCACTCTTGCATTTCTCAGTTTAACGCACTATATTGCACTTGGTGAATTACCAAATTTTATGCTTTCCAGGTGATTGTAAAGCAATAGCCCGTTGTGCATTGATTTCTCTGGAGACCTATTTATGCCTAGGACAGCACACACTGCTAACTACAGCAGCGATCATTTCTATTGGTACACTGAATGAACACTCAGAATATTTAGGGCCCCGATGTCCTGATCCTGTGGGCTACGGACGCTGGGCCTTGGAAGTAAGACAGAGTAACTGAAGATGGAGGAGCGTCTCATGGGAGTGAACTGATCAATTGTGTATTTGCAGCTTGTCTGTCCAGTTTGCAACCTTTCACAAATAATGGAAAGTGTGCAAGATGAATGGCGCTTTTGTCCAATTCCTCATTCTCCCCCTCCTCTCCCTCCCCCCTGCTCCTTGTTCCACCCATTCCCTACCTCACACCTGGATGCATCTGCCCCTGCCTCCAGAAGAGAAAGCGTGCTGTGGGTACCATCCTGCTCGAACTGCGTGGGACTTGTTTGCACGGTGCTCTGGTTACTGATGCCCTAGCACCAGGAAAGCACTAAGTAAATCATAGTCTCATTAAGCTCTTGCTTAATGAACGTGTTTAAGTATCTTTCTGACTCGAGGAAAAAAGACATTGAACAATGTTGCTATGATGGGTAAGGTAAGTGGATGAGGTGGTGGGTGTAGGTGCAGTTTGCAGGACTGGGCAGGCAGAGCACAAGCAGCCATTCCAGTGTACAAAAGCTCAAATAGGATTTTATTGTCAGTTTGCAAAACAGATTTAAAAGATCTTCTTTATTTGAAACAATGCGTCACAGGTGATGACTCACCATTTGATAAGCCAATTCCTGTCTACAAAAAGTAGTTGGCCTAGTTAACTAAGGTCACATTTCTGAAAGCAGTGCAAAAGAGCATGGAGATGTTTTTCTATCTGCTGTAATGAGCAGAGCTGGCTCTGATGTGTTCTCTGGCAGCAGAATGTTTGCTGCAGATCAGAGACTGCAGGCAGCCCGTGGGGCTGAAGCCAGCTGCTTTTTGAGAGTAAAGCTTCGTTGTCATTCAGGGGGAGGAATTTGAGGTAATGTGATCTCAGTCCACACCTAGAATCAGAGAATACAAAGTGGGGGGCGATTTAAAACTGAGCATCTCCCCAAATGCATAGATACTTGAGAAGATAGCCACTTTTCAAGCATTCCTCTCTCAGATCTGCACCCACTGATTTTAGCTCCGATGCTGTCTTTGCATGCAGCTGCCTCCAGCAACATTTCAAACAGACCTGTGTTACTCTTGTATGGATGTCTTTGACCCATCAGCATCACATGGGGAAAACCACAGCACTTTCCAAACACTTCCTCCTGTAAATCGACAGGAAGACTTCATAATTAACATTATTCTAGCAAAGCTGAAATCAATCAAAAGTCAATTGTGCTTCATAGCACAGTGTGCTTAGTAGCAGTTAACAGAAACTTTGCTGAGAGAAAATGCTTAGAAAATAATGGAAGTACCACTCCACGCACAGACAGGACTTCTGCCCAGCCGCAGGCAACGAGTACAGAGCAGAGCAAAGCAGCATGCAGCCACAGGAAATACGGTCTGCAGGAGTCAGGCTCACATGTGCCAGAGAGCATCAAGCTCCTCCATCCTGGTGGGTGTGTGCTGAAGTACCATTGTACCAGGCCAGCATCTGCCATGTGCTCAAGCAAGGCACGCATCTACACTGCTGGGCACTGCTGGTCCTAATAGCACAGGGTTCAAAAGTTCTCCGTGAGCTGTCAGAAAAATAGGCCCAATGTGAAGCTGGGTGGCTCTTCTGGAACAAAGCACTGCCTCTCTGTAGCTAACAACAAGCACAGAAGTCCCAGATGTATCCTGAGCACGGCTTTAGAGCAGAAAACAAACTGGAGTCTCTCCCTTCTGGTGCTGCTCTGGCATTCAGTTTGCTGTGTATCAGTGAATGAAAAAAAAAAAAAAGAAAGAAAAGCAAAACAAGAAACCATCATAACCATGTAATCTTGAATAATCTGTGTGTCAAGATCACATTGCTGAATGTGAAGGTGATACAAAATTCTCTCAGTGGCCAAAACCTGGCAGACCCCAGACATGACAAAATGCTGTGACCCCACAGGTCCTGTAGAGAAATAACAAAGTAGAAACTGCCTGTAGTCATTCACAGGGATTCAGAACACTTAAAGTCTATGTATGATAAACGTTTTACTGGAGAAGCTATAAAAATCCTGAGTCTTTGAGTATCTCCTGGTGCAGCAATGAACATCATACTCCTGTCCATTTAGAAAAGTACTCTTCAAAATAAAAGGGGTTGGTGCACTGTTGTTCTGCTTGAAAACTTCAGCATGCTATGGGAATTCTCAGCATCTGCCAGCACTCATTGCACAGCTGCTCAAAAAGTTTACTCCTTTACTCCAGCAGAGGGTGGCAGACACTAGAATTTGTGTTTAGCGATTGGAGATACCATCTGATTCAGTCTTCAGATAGGATTTTTTTTGCAATGACCTCTCATTATCTAAAGTTGGCTCACAGCTGCAGACACAGGGCAAATGAAATGAGTCTTATGTACAGAGCAACTGGCTACTTCAGCATGCTGGCACATGAAGATGGAGCAGCTCATTACCGAGCTGTTCTCTAACTCATTGCTCTAACTCATCTTTGTGTTTCACACATGTTAAAACTTACAATATAGATCAAACTGGAGCAGGTGCTCATGGAAGATCTGTACTATGTTATGAGATATTTGGCTAATTCAAAAAGCAACGTTAAGAAAGAAAGTAATTTTCTATGCTACCTCTGTTTAAAACAACTTCCCAGTTCATCTTGTTTAAATAAACAGCCAAATTACTAAAAATGAGAAGATTTTAAAACCTTTAAGTGGTCTCATGCTCTAGATCCTTGGCACTACTTTGATCCTATTAAGCCAACATCGCTCACAATTTTCTTACATATCTGCTCCTGTTTGCAGCCTGGTCTAGTATGAGATATGGAGGTTGCTGGCCCTGCCTGTGGCAGGGGGGCTGGAGCTTGATGATCCTCGAGGTCCCTTTCAACTTTTCTATGATTCTATGATCCTCTGCCTCCATCTCTCTCCGTTCACTTACCCGTGCTTAGCTCTGGCCTCAATGGGATAAGTGCTGTTCCCCTGCATTCACAGTGCAGCTAAAACACTTTCAGCTAAAACACCAGAACTAAATGAGCGTTAGCAGTCTTTTCATGCTGAGTGCCTGCAGCCAACAAGTCAGTCCTTGTGAGTGTCCTCAAAAGGACAGAAAAGGAGGTAAAGGTGGGTGTAGGGATGTGCTTAGGTAAGTTTCATGTACTCCTTAGGTTTCTTGCCATGATGACATGGCATGTCATGTGCCCCTCTCAGCACTTGTGTGTGCCTGTGTGTCCCCTTTCTCTCACTGTCAAAACCTGAAACTTTCAAAGAGGCCTGAAGCATCAGCAGCTGGTAAATCTCATGTTTCTATCAGAGGCCTCGGGAGCCTGCCTCCTCTTGCTCTTTCAGTCCCAGAGCACTTATTGCTGGGAGCCCTGCTTCTGTCCCCTGAGGAGCAGCAGCAGCAGAGGCACATCAGGCTTCCAGACCCAGCGGGGCACTGATGTCCGAGCACAGGGGCATGTCTCTAGCTGCCGCCTCCTCATCACTTCTCTCCTCCATCACTTTCCAAACACAGCATAATGGTTTAACACAGCCTATGGCTAAGCACCACCCTTTCCCAGTGGGATAAGGGAGATAATTGGAAAAATAAAAGCAACCACAAACTAGAACTCATGGCTTAAGATAAAATTGTTTACTAAGATAGAGAAAAGAGTTAAAGTTATGACTATATGTATACAAAGAATTATAGTTATGACCATATGTATTCTCCAGTTCAGCCAATCTTGCGAGATGTGGTCACGGGGCTGCCCACACTGACTGCCAGACTTAGGGTCATTGCCTTTTATATGGAATTAGTGATGGTGTTACAAAACGAAAAATGTTTAGGAAATGCTTGATAGGGAACTAGAGTTGTCCAAGAGAAAGAGAGCAAGGAAGGAAGAAGTGGTATGGGAAGTGGCTAGGAGACAGAAGGGCATGAAGAATTAAGTCACTGAGTTTGCATCTCAAATGATTTTCAAGTTTCACCTCAGGACACAGAATCCTGAATGATGAGCATTCAAGCCTGGGGAATTGTTACACGATGAAAAAATGTAGCAAGAGCTCCAGGTTTCCCCTGTGTTTGTCTGCACCTGCCAGACAGAGCAGGAAAACCTGAACCTGCACTGCAGCAGTCCAACTTCCTCCAAGCTCCTGGTGCCTGGATGCCCTGAAGCAGCACTGGGCAGGATCAAGGCCAGCACAGCACTCCTGCTCATCTTCTAGCTCATTGGACAGCTATAAATTCAACTTACATATTTTTCCCCCCTCACCAAACCACGTGCATTTTTTCCAACAAAACCAGGCTTTCACTTCTGACTGTTTTGCCATTAAGGCAGGAAACCAAAAGTGAGGTTTATAAAAATCTAAAGGTTATGGATGGCAAGTGCTTCATTAGAAAACGATCAGCTGTTGTCCTGGGATCTAGACCTTGCTCTAGAGGCTCCCTTGGATATTGTTTTGTTCATTGACTGGTACAGCAAGAGGCCTGGGGCAGCTCCCAGGCGCATTGCCTACATGGCAACCAGGCTGCTCCTTGAGAATGAGTCCGATGAGGGGAAATTCAGCATCGAGAAGGACCTCGCCAAGTCCCAGTGCACCCTGACAGTGGGCAGACTCACTGCACAAGACGCTGCTACCTACTACTGTGCCAGATGGGATGCACAGCAGCAGAGAGCCATGGGGAACCTGCACAAAGACACGCTCTGCTTCCTGAACGAGACGTTACAATGCAGACAACTTGTGGGACCTTCCCTCTGCATCTTTATTCTAGGCACATCCTATGTGGGCTCTAAAACGGTTGCGTTTCTCGTACCGTTTGGCCCAGCCTAGAAGGTGCCTCTGTTGTGCTGCTTTCTCACAGCATCACCTGCTGGCTGCGCAGGGCCCCTCTCTGGGTGGCCGCCAGTGAGTCACATCCTGCCCTCAGGCACAGCCCCTGTCCCTGCCACAGAGCTGGGGGCTTTCTCTGGGGCACAGCACGCAGGCACCACGAGAAGAATGCTGCTGCTGCTGCTGCTGCTGCCACTTCTGGCCCTGGCTGAAGCCTGGTTGCATCCATTCCTCTCCCCGTGGCGGCTCTACTTGCAGCAGCAGCAGCAGGCTGTCCTGCGTACACCTGCGGGCAGCAGGCTGGCAGTGCTTGCTGCCTTTTCTCTCCTTCTGATACACGGACATGCACAAGTGCTGCTGCAACAGAGTCCACCATCTGTTACCAGAAGGAGATCCAGAACTGTGAATATTGAGTGCCAAGCTGAGGGCATAGATGACTTCCAGGCTGCCTACATCCACTGGTACCGACAGCTGCTTGCCAGAGCTCCTGAACGGCTCCTTTTTGTGATAGCAAAATCAAATGTTTCCTATGATTCAGAAACCTGTAAGGCCAAGTACTTGTCTGCCAAAATAGGGAATAACATTTGCTATCTATCAGTTCTAAACATACATGATGATGATGAAGGTACCTACTACTGTGCCTACTGGGAGACTCACAGCAGGAGCAGCCTGTGGGCAGCCATTACAGAAAGCTGGCTGCAATCTGAGCTGCACACTTTGATACAAGTGCCGAGAAACACAGCTGCCTTCCTGCCCCCATCTCTCAGCCTTCAGGGCGTCCCCACAGGCTTAAGCAGAGAAAGGAATTGCAGGATGAGTGCATCGTTTCCTCTCCCTACCAGCAGCCGTCCTGCCCCTAATGTTCACTTTTTCGCCGCTGGAATGGCAGCACTGAAGGACTGGATGCAAAATGATGGATCTGTCACAAGGAAAGTGGCAGTAGGAGTTTGCAGAACATGTCCTGACGTGAGGTCTGTAGTGCATGCTGCAGTGACAGAGACCTGGAGAAGATCCAGAGCAGATTCACTCTCTTAGTCAGAGAAGGGGAAACAACTCTGGAAAGAACATGCGGTGGTAGGGGTGCTGTTTGTGGAGACAAACAACATGCAGGGCTGGTGCAGGTGGCTGAGGAGGCCCATGGAGTTGTCCCAAGCATGAGGAAGTCAGGAGTTCACCATGACCTACTCCATCTGTGCTACAAAAGCAGGCAGCACTTTCTAGGAAGGGCTGATGAAAGATGCTTCTTGGACAGCCCTGGGGGTCTGAGGAGAGCAGAGTGACCTGGGGAAGGGCACAGCTGAACAACCCTGCTTTCTGCATGTGTGCTTAGCAAGATTGATGGGTAAGATTAAATGGAATGTAGCAGATAGATAGATAGATAGATAGATAGATATGTGCACACAAAGCAGTTGCTGGATTGCATATTTTAGGTCCTCTCTACAGTGAAAGAATTGAGGCAGGCGGGGGGGACACATTTTGAAAATTCCCTTGCAAATACTTGGGCCAAAGATCTTGGCATCAAGTGGACTTATCTCATATTCCCTTGCATGCACCAGCTGCTGGTTAAAAAAAAAGGTACAGTGGGTTGTTGAAAACTATGTTGAAGGCAACGGGGGGAGGAACATTAAAGCAGTGGGAGAAGCATTTGGCAGAAGCCACCTGCTTGGCCAGTGCTCAAGGACCTATGAGCCTAGACCGTTGCAGTGGAAATGCTGATACCACAAGTTATCTTACTGTGAAGACTGTATGGGAACTGCTGAATCACAGCCTGAACCTCTGATTGATCACCTGAGGCGAGCACTGATCAGCTCTGGGAGCACAAGTGAAGGCAATTTGCTGTGCTGCTGGAAGGGCTGGAGCCTGGCTGCACCTCTCCTAGACCCCATTGAAGAGCTGACTGCCAGTAGGGAAGGATCTCTTTTGGGGATACCTCCTACTGGAGCTTTCCAGTGAGCCCAGCACAAAGGTAAGCCTTTTATCTGTTCTTTTTGGTGTCATAACGTGCTTAGTAAAACTCTCTTGCGTATTTCTTAATTATAACACCTGTATAATCATTGATTATTCTGATTATCATTGAAGACTAAAGAGATTAAATGAGAATTTAAGTCACAGAAAAGCATTCCAACTCACTGCTCCATCACAACAGTTGTTTATTGGAAACGTCACAGAACAACTAAGACATATAACTTCAGAATTAACTTAAATCCTTATCGTATAAAAGGTGTGCAGGTGGTGGTTTCAGAGGGACCTTTCCTAGTGTGAACTTCTTGGCTTTAAACAGCTTCAGCTCTTTGGCTGTTAATTCACTCCTCGGTGTGTATATCTGGCCTGGTTTGATGCGGTGTGAGGATGCACATTTAAGTACTCGCCAAATGTAAGGGGAAAAAGAGGGATTTCTAGGATACAAAGCCACATTTAAGGGGAAAAACAGGGATTTTGGGGAGAAAACCCCAGATTGAAGGGGAAAAACAGGGATTTCGCGGTGAAAACCCCAGATTAAATGGGAGAAACAGCGATTTCAGGGGGGGAAACCCCTGATTTAAAAGGGAAAAACAGGGATTTCGCGGAGAAAACCCCAGATTTTTGGGGAAAAACTGGTATTTTGGGGAGAAAACCCAGATTGAAGGGGAACAACAGGGATTTCAGGGAGAAAACCCCAGATGTAAGCGGTTAAGCAGGGACTTCGGGGAGAATAAAGCTAGATTTTGGGATAAAAACAGGGATTTTGGGGAGAAAAACCCAGATTCAGGGGGAAAGCTGGAGATTTCGGGAAGAATAGAGCCAGATTTAAAAGGGAAAAAGGGATTTTGGGAAGAAAACCCCAGGTTGAAGGGGAAAAACAGGGATTTCGGGGAGGAAACCATAGATTTAAGGGGAAAACATGGATTTCTGGGAGAATAGAGCCAGATTTTGAAGGAAAAACAGGGATTTTGGGGGGAAAACTCCAGATTGAATGGGAAAAACAAGGATTTCAGGAAGAAAACCCCGGATGTAAGGTGTAAAGCAGAGATTTCGGGGAGAATAGAGATAGATTTCGGGGAGAAAACCCCAGATTGAAGGGGAAAAAGGGATTTTGGGAAGAATAGAGCCAGATTTAAAAGGGAAACAGGGATTTCAGGGAGAAAACCCCAGATTGAAGGGGAAAAACAGGGATTTCTGGGAGAAAACCCCAGATTTAAGAGACCGTGTTGATTGTCATTAAGCTTATGTGTGCCTAGCTCTCAAGCTTCTCCAGATCCTTCTGGAGGACATCCCTTCCTTCTGTCATACCAACTGCACTCCCCACCTCTGAGATTGCATCTGATCCCACTGTCTGCCATGGACACGTACCTGAAGAGCTCCAGTCCCAAGATGAGCCCCTGGACGACGCCAGTTACCACTGGCCTCCATCCACACACAGTGCTGCACAGCACAGCCCTCCACCTCAACCACCCAACCAGTTCTTTACTGACTGAACAGCTCACCTTTCAAACCCTTTTTCCTCCAATGTGGAGGTGAGGATGCAGCTCAGGACCACCCCAAAGGCTTTGCAGGAATCCCATTAAATGCCTGTAAAGCACTGCTGTGTGACGAGCAGCAGCTCCACCGTGCCCAAGACTCCCTCTTCTATAATATGCATTATGTGCACTTTGTCTCCTGTATGTCTTGTATCTTGCATTTTTTTTTGTCTTTTTGACTCATTTCAGCATTCTCCCTCACGGGCTGTGGGAAAACCTCTGCATGGACTAACTACTTGTGCAAACCAATTCTCACACTCCTCTCATCCTTTCCACGACGCCGGGCAGCACATGTTGAGCAAAAGGGGAATTGCACCGCTGACGTTCTCCATCCTTCTGCACCACCAAGCATTCCTTCCTCCTCGTGCTGTGCTCCCTTCAGTTCTTTGTCTGTTTCTCAGGCTGTTGCATCAACTGCTCCAAGTCCTGATGTTGGAGCAATTTCTTCCCCGCCACCAAGCTGCACTGTCCCTCCTGCTCCAACAGCCCTAAGCTGGGATACCTTTTTTCTAAGGAGTTTTGTAGTTTGTTCTGCAGCTGACTTGGATTTCTTCTCCCACTGTCTTGCGAAGGAGTTGATTTGCTTCAGTCCATCCAGCTCCATTCGTGTTTCAAGTCTCCCTCATTGCCACGCAGCCAAGCTCCAGCCCCTTCCCCAGACCTTGTCAAGGTATTTCCCTACAGAAACATTCCTGTCCTTCTGGCCCCTTCGGCCCGTTCCCAGCTCTCCAAACTGAGATGTGTGGCTGCAGCCCACCCCATGTCTTCTTTGGGGCAGCTTTGGGTCAGCCCCACCCCGAGGAGGAGATGCCTTTTCCCCCACACATGGCTGGTTCTATGGCCACATGGGGTGACGACACGGCGTGGTGGCTCACATGGGGGTCCTGCAGGGTCACAGAGTTGCGGGGTGGGGTTGGGTTACAGGGTTGCAGTGAGTTATGGGGTCAGATGGGATTGTAGGGTCAGGTGGGATATCATGGAGTTATGGGCCACACGGGGTTATGTAGTCAAGGTGAGGTTGGGGCAGGGATCCCAGAGTTCTGGGGCCACGCGGCATGGGGTCGTAGTGTGATGGGGCAGGCAGGGTCAGGGAGTCACAGGGTCGTGTGGGGCTATGGTTCACACAGGGCTGTGGGTCACGTGCAGCCATGGGGTCGCGCACATACAGGGTTCTGTGGCCATCTTGGGGTATGGCTCATGTGGGGTTACGGCTCATGGCCCCGCCTTTGGGCCACAGGGACCCCCAGTCCAGTTTCTCAAGAAGAAATAAACGCACTCCAACACCGCCCCACACCCCCCTTTTTACCCCAAAATGCCAACCCCACATCCTATACCCCACATCCCACTCCAACATCCCATATCCCACATCCAAATCTCATTCTCAATCCCTCACCCCAGCCCCATCTCACACCTGTCAATCCCAATCCCTCCTCCCAAATCCCAATCCCACATCCCATCCCCTATGGCAACAGGGAACACCCCGAGCCCTCCCCATCGCAGAGCTCTGCCTCGCCCCTGGCCTCTCATTGGTCAGCGGCAGCTCCAGCCCGCCCCCAGACTCTCATTGCTCAGGGGCAGTACCGGTCCGTTCGTGCATCTGATTGGTCAGTGGCAGCACCGCCAGCTCCGATTGGCTGAGGTGCAGCATGTGGGAATGGCCATAGGCAGCCAGCTCTCCCCTCAGATGGCGCTGGTCCCACAGCTGCTGCGTGCCAGAGCTCCGGGCAGCACCGAGACGGAGCCACAGCACGACAGGAGCGGTGCTGAGCGCAGCGGAGCCGGGAGGGATGGAGAGCGGCTCATGGACAGGGAAGGAAACCTGCACGGCCATCAGCCACCTCTGTGTGGGGAGAGGGGCTGGGAGCAGGGCTGGGATGTGGGGATGTGGATGGAGAAAGGATGGGGTGTGGGGAAGTGGGATATATATGGGATGGGCTGTGGATGTGGGATTGATGTGGGGCTCTGGGGAGCTCTGGGAGAGATACAGGGGGCTGACGGGGAAATAGAGGGGGCGAGGAAGCTGTGGGGAGCTGAGGAGGGCTGCGGGGAGGCAGGGGGCTGCAGAAGGCTGTTGGGGTGTAAGGAGGCACACGGGGCTGGAGTGGGCTGTGGCAGGGGATTGGGGTATATGGGGCTGCAGGGGTGGGTCTGGGGGATTTGGGGCAACAGAGGGCTGTGAGGAGGTTCCGGGGGGACACTGCTGCTCTGAGAGTGGAGGTTCTTGCCCGGAGAGAACCAGCAGCAGAAAGGATCCCATGCGTGGCCTCTGAGCCCTTCCAGACAAACCAGCTGGATTAGCGTGGCTGGGACCTTGGTTTGGAGTTCACCCAGCAGGCTTTGCCCAAAGCAGAATGAGCTGTGGGCACAGCGTCCAGCAGTGGAAGCGACCAACAGCTGGAGACAGCAGCAGCCTGAGCGGAAAGCGGCGCTCTTGAGGGAAATCCTCACTGTGAGCAAAGGCCCAGAAGAAGAGAGCAGCTGGTCCCTGCGTTCCCATAGTAAGGTTTTCCTTTTGATCTGTTACCCCTCAGGTGGTGCCTGCAGCTGTGTGATGTGCTCTGCAGGAAGTGCCCATGTTTCGTGTTCCACCTTGTCTTTCACCTGGTTTTAAAGCTTAGAGGCACCCTCAATTTCTGCAGCCCTGAGCTTTGTGCCACGAGAGCTCTCCAGCTTCTACCCGTGATGTGGGACAGTAACGTGTCTACTCTGTCAGGCTCTTCTTCTCTTTTCTCTTTTAAGGTACCTCTTTTAAGTACCTCCTTTAAGGTAGGAAAATTCATTTCTGGGCCAGGAGAAGAAGAAATGCAGCAATCTTCCCTGCCCTGCTCAGTTTGCCTGAGTTGCCAAGTGCTCCTCGTTTTTCTTGTACCCTTCAATTCCCAGTCCATATTTTCCCCAAAGCAAAAGAATTCAGAGGTAACCACCTACAGTTCAGTGATTTCAGTATTTATTTCTGACTGTGGCAATTCCTTCAGTTCAGCAGTCACACTTAATTTACGGAGCCTGCTTTAGTTCTGACCAAGGTTGCAGTGGCAGCTGGCTTCCCAAGGCTGCAGTACGTGGTGGTGGCACAGCCTCGGGCTTCTGCATTTGTGCTGATCCCACATTTCCTTTCTCTGTGTCGCAGGTCAGCTGGCGCTGGAAGCGGACGGCATCCAGTGTGAATGCAGGTCAGTGCAGGAGCAGCTGCTGCTGGGAGGAAGGAAGCGCAGGCTGATGGACGCTGACGCATCTCCCGGCACGGCACCAGAGGAGGCAGCAGTGATGCTGGGGGCAGTTGCAGAAGAACACGAGGAGCTCCTCAGCAGGAAGCCACAAACCCTGCAGAAAGCTGCAGCAGACTCAGAGCACGCGTGGATGCCCAGGAGGAAATGCAGGCCCAGCGTTTGAGCAGCGCCTGGCCACGGAGTGCTGCGGCCCAACAACAAAGCTGTTCTGCCTTTGCCCAGATGGCTTTCCAAGGTGGGCTCGTCTGTCCCCACAAAAACCAGAGGGCTGACTCATCCGAATGCTGGCTGATTGCTTGGGAGCCCAAATCCTCCCAGCCTCCAGTCTGGGGGAGCCTGAGGGCAACATCTCCTGGGTCTGATCACGCGGTGCCTGAGCGAGAGGCTGACCCAGGCTGGTTACACAGGAGTCATCTTAATTTCTCTGTTTTGATACTTCAGATAACCCCATTGGGCGGCCCTCATGATTTCTTACAATTTGGTACCAGGCCTGGTGACTTTGGGCCAGAGCCCAAAAGGCTGCATCCAGCCCAGGGGCTCACAGCCACAGCCCCAGTTAGAACAGCACTGAGTCCAGGGCCTAAAGCCTCAGCCGCAGGCAGAGAAGAGAGCTCCAGCCTTGGAACTAAAGCCACAGCTGGAGAAGCTGGAAAGGCCCTAGGGCCTAAAGCCACAAGCAGAGAGGCTGGCACCAGCCCCAGAGCCAAAAAGGACAGCCCAAAAGGCAGGATCCAGCCCAGGGACTGAAAGCCACAGCCACAGCCCGGGAGGCCAGCTCTGCCCTGGGACCGAAAGCAAAAACCAGAGATGCCGGGTTTTGTTTTCTGCTGATTCCTATTGGACTCCATTAACCACTCTGAGGCCATACTGGTTTTTATTGGGCTGCACAAGGGTCATCTTCACTTCTCTGTTGCTTTACTTCAATTAACCCCCATTCAATCAACCCCATTCATCCCATGGGTGAGTCTCATGTTTCGTACAGTTTGGATCTGGGAGGTGACCACTCCTTTGCCTATGATGAAAGCACAGCGGTGATGCAGGCACTTGCTGAGCTCACAGTGGTTGCCTGGCTGGGAGCGTTTGTGCCCCAGCTGGAGCAGAGCTGGTGGTCTGGCGAGCGTGCTGCAAACCAAGACTGAGCTCTGTGCTTTTCAGGAGAGATCTTCCTGTGAGAGCCCACTGGGAGCAGCGCTGCGGCGCGTGCGTCAGCTGGGCACAGTGACCAGGTCATCCGGCTGGGCAGTGACCAGGTGAGCTGGGTTTGGTGCTGGCTGGGGGCCGGGAGGTGTCTCAGCAGAAAAGCTGGGCTGGGGAGGAGTTCCCAGCTCCAGCAGTGCCCTTCAGCATGGCTATTTCCAGGGGAAATGGTTCTTGTTGAGATTCCATCCCACGTTTCTGTGAGGATGATGAGATGTCCTTCCTCCCCTGGAAATTCACTGCTGAGCCCCACCTTCATGTCAGACGTTGAAAAGCAAGGAGAGCACAAGCTTCTCAGAGCACAGCTCGTGCCCCCTGCCCCACGGGTGGCTGGGTGCAGAGCTGTGGAGGAGATGGAGAAGGGCACTTGCTGACACAAGTCATGGCAGTCAGACCCAAACTGGACCTGGTGGCAGGCAGCTCTCGCAGCCAGCTGCCTTCCAGACGTTGCCCTCCTCAAGAGACTCCATGGCGCGGCAGAAGAAAGCTGGGAAGATGCTTCTTCCTCATGATTTTTCACTGGTGGATGCTTTCTGCAGGGTTCCTGTCCAAAAGGA
The DNA here is from genome assembly GCF_019232065.1 of Centrocercus urophasianus. Lineage (NCBI taxonomy): Eukaryota > Metazoa > Chordata > Aves > Galliformes > Phasianidae > Centrocercus > Centrocercus urophasianus. The sequence goes on from NW_024885022.1 coordinate 2,890,897, forward strand.
GACTTTGGGCATCGAGGAAGAGTGAAGCCAGCTCTTTCCAGGAGCGGGAGAAGTTCCTGTGCAGAGAACCATCTGAGCTTGGCTTCCTCTGAGACTTCAGCCGTCATGTCTCAGCATGGAGACGAGCGCGGCTCCAATTCCCGCTCTGTGAGAGCAAAGGTAGGGCTGGGTGTCTTTTGCTGGGTGTTTCTTCCTTTGTTTTTGTTTTCCAGGGGAAGGGGTGGAGCGGGGGGAGCCCTGCTGGTCCTTTGGGACCTCAGGAACTGGTTGGGTTCTGCGCTCGCTGACAGCCTGGGCTGATAACATGGGCATGGCTCAGGCTGTGTTTTCCCTCAGTGGTAAAGAACATCTCAGCACTCTGCTCTCCCATCTCTGGCACGACCTGGAAGCTCTGTGCAAACCTCGGCTGCCCGTTCCCTCCAACGTTTCTTCTTTCTCTCCTCAGAAGCAGCGCGGCGCGCTTCCCCGCCTTTGGCAGCAGCAGCCAGCAGGCTGCCAGAGATCCCACGGCGCCTGGCAGCGCACAGAGGGACGCGATGGGCACGGGCCGTCCTCACTGCCACGCAAAAGTGAGTTTCTGCAGTCCTCTGCCATGAAGGATGGAGGAATGCCTTCTAGGTACCACTTCTGAGCGGCTGCAGTGCTGTAGGGATGTCCAGAAACCACGGTGGAAGCATTAGAAAGGCCGACAGCAGCAGCTGATGGCAGCAGCGAGACACAAGTCTGTGTATAAGTGGTGGTGCTCAGAGCTGAGTGCATTCCCTCTAGGGACAAGAGATCCGTGTCTCCACGTTTGCACCCGGTAGCGTTTTGTTTGCTGATGCAGCTCTGCTCTGCAGAATGCAGAGCTGTCAGGCAGTCCGGGGTTCCTCTGCTGCCATCTGGCAGGAATGAGAGCATAATGCTTTGTGTCAGCACGCTGCAGTTTGAACACCAGTTTGTGCTCTGGCTGTAGAACAGCGTCTTCTGGTTTTGGGGTGGGTGTGGGCTACCAGGACAGTGCTGCTCCTGGTGTCTGTGCAATCACACTGGCTCTGTCGTTGCAGGGACGGAGCCTGCGCGTCCGTGGGATGGTGCTGGGCACGGGGGGAAACGGAAAGCCTCCCCAGGTAAGAAGCTCCTGTGAGCTGTGGTGTGGGTGCTGCCTCTAAGCAGGGCTGCATGCAGGGCTGAGTGTGATGGAGGAGGGAGGAAAGGGCACTGCAGTTCTGTGCTGACTGCAGAAGTGGCACAAGGCTGTAGCAGTGGAAAGGAAATTGAAGAAGCTACACTTGAAGACCAGAAGTTTGGTTGGCTGTGCTAAAACGTTCCTCCAAAGAGATGCTCTTCATGTCTCTGTTTCCTTTCTGTCAGATGCTGATGCAAGCAGCCTTCCAGCAAAGCGCAGCCTTGCAGAAAGGCAAGGCAGAAGCACCGAGTGTGGCACAGCACCCAAGAGAGGTATGGACACACAGCAGGCACCTGGGTTTGGTGCACTTTCTAGCTAGGCTCTCTGTCTATTCTTTCTGGGACTGACGTTGTTGTGTGTTTTACCTGAGGTATTAATCCCTGGGATCTACTATTACCTTCCTGTCCCGTTTTGTAGTCTCAGCCCAATGTTCAGCCAAGATGCTAAGATTCCTTACTGTGTACCCTCGAGATCAGGTTTCCTAGTATCGTGGCCCATTGTGCAGACTGAAAGTAGTCCTGGACTCTCGTTGTATCTCCTTGCTTCTCTTTTCTTGATTATAACAGGCAGAGGTGCTGAGTCCAACTGAAAGATCGACCCGAAAGCGGTGCAGGAAGGGCTTTCTGGGAGAGCTTGTCTTCAGGCTGGGGGGCTTCCTACATCAGCAGGTCCCAGCTCAGGGGGAAGACCTGCCCCTGCCGTGTGCCCCCGCTCTGTCTCCAAGTCCCTGGCTGCAGGTAAACGCAAGGGCTTGGAGGAAGAGCAGCAAACATCAGCGCTGCTGCCTGCCTGCAAAAGAGCCAGAGGTCAGAGCGGAGGCAGCGTGCCGGCTCCAGCAGCACAGCCTGGGCCTGCTGCAGCACGGAGCTCCAAGCTGCGAGGTAAGCAGGTGCTGTGCTACCGCCCTGCAGGGCAGCTGCTGCCCTGATCAAGCACACCGAGGCTGCACAGGGTTTGCTTTGCTTTCTCCTTCTCTGCAGAGGGGAAAAGAGTTGGAGCCTCTAAGAAGTCCAAAGGCAGTGAGGTGCCACAGTGTGTAACCCCGTCTCTTTAACTGCCTGGTGGTCTTCTGTTTGTCCCCCTGGAAATGTCTTTCACTGAGAGGCTTCCTGCTCAAATTTCCCCTGTCTTTTTTCTGCTTTCTGCTTTTGTGGTACCCATGTTTACACAGTTCTGCTGCTGACGGAATGAATTCATTTTTATTCTTGCCTTATAGCAAGAAGAAAACAACAGAAAGAGAGGAGAAGGGAACTGAAGAAGGCTTCCCTCAGAGCTGCAGCTGCACATACAGAGGTGAGTCCTTGGCGAGCACAGACACGGCTCTTGTTGCCCTCAGTGCCTCTGTCTGACAGCC
>NW_024885022.1:2893518-2894152 GCF_019232065.1 Centrocercus urophasianus
CAGCTGTGTGTCTGAGGAAGTCACGCTGTCAGTGAGAGCTGCCCAGGCGAGCTTGGGTGCCTTCCTCTGCCTTCAGAAGGACGCTGCTGGTAACGGCCGGAGGGTTTTGCTGCCATAAGGAGCCTTGCCATGTCGGGCACTGCGACCTTGGAAACCTCGTTCCCCCAGCAGAGCATGAATGTTAGCATAGGCAGCTGCTGTGGGAAGTAACGCCAGCGACCTGAACGGCAGGAACGTGCTGTGCTGCATGGGGCCGTTCTGCAAGTGTCCTGATCAGCCTTCCTGAAGGAGAGCTCCCCAGACTGTTTCTACACTCACTCTGTTTCTTTCCAGTGCTCCACAATGAACAGCCTGGTGGAGATGATGCAGCAGCTGCAGCTGAGGGACTGAGAGGAGCAGCATCAGCCGGCAGCGCTGCGGCGCGCGGCGTTACAGGGCAGCGCTGCGAGTGCCGCCCAACTCCAACTAAACTTTGGTTGTGGTCAATAAAAACATCACCAGTAGAGATGGACACAGAGCGCACGGCCCGATTTGTGCAGCGGCAGCCAGGAGCTGCTGCTCCAACGACTTCCTGGCGCACTCACACAACCCTGTGCACTCACACACACTGCCTGCACCTCCTGGCACACCTGTG